>NW_027125697.1:197500-242224 GCF_037325665.1 Littorina saxatilis
ACGTGGGAATGTATTTGTCCGAGAAAAAGCAAGGGTGTTCACTCTTTCACAACCCGTACAATCCCGACAGACTTACTTCCGAACATTGCAAGTTAAGAAAGTTGGTGAGATGACAGAGATGAAGCGCATTTAGAAAACTCGAAACAACTACCTTTCTCTTGTCTTCGGCTGTAAAGAAGCGGATCCACGCCTTTATACTCGGTTATATCCGTGTGAAGACCTGGCACTATTGTGGGTGAAGGGTCCCCTAGTTGAACGATGGTTCTGATTAAAAGTAAGGTACTGAGATGACAGAGGTGGGACGCTTACAGATGCACGATGCTGGCAGGAAACACCTCCATTGATTGTGTACGACGAATCTACTGCCAATCGATTATTAACGATTTACCTATTAGTTCGGTAGATATCTCTGTTAGTTTTTAAACGCCGAACAGGAAGAACAGTAAATACGTTTTAGGAATGTGAACATGATTGCAACCAAAGTTTATTCATTTTCGTTTGGGAGGGAAAGGGTCCGGCTCTTGTTGGTCGAAGTGCTTTCGGTGCGTTCGGCTTTTGTTGATGGTCTTGATCTCTCATATTTTAAATCGTTTGATTGTGTTTTAAAACTGCACTCGAAGGTGAATTAAGTGCTTTAGTTGTTCAGTGTTTAAGGGTATACGAGAACAAAGTTAGTAATAAGTGCAGGTGCTCAGATTTTTGATTTTTCGGGGCAATTTTCTTTGTTCCTGTGTGCAAACATGAACCTTTGCTTTGTACTAAAGATCGATTAAAAATTATTAACAATATTTTTTTATAACACCTTGCTTTGACTTTATGATTTGTCTACGAGGATTTATATTCAAACTGATAAGCATCATTTTGTTCGGTGGGGGGGGGGGGGGGTGTCTGGGGGCTGAGAGGGAGTCTTTTCTTTACGTCTATATAGTGCCTGCGTCTTTGACGATAAGGTGTACACGAGATCCTTGTTAACCGGGTACAAGCAGAAATCTGTCTTGGGATCGTGAACCTGCTGACACAAGGTCGAGAGCCTTCCCTATTCTCTGCTTATAAGCAGTACTTAGTTCTACTCCTCAAACCCAGCGCTCCCTGGACGAAGACATATATATATATATATATATATATATAGTCTCCCTTGCTCATGACGTAATTTCTATGCATTCTCGCTCTTGACGTCATTCTATATATACATACAAGGGGAAGGTTTTGAAATGCATGGCTGTCTGCACACGGTCCGCTATTTTCTTCCCGTGCTGGGATTAGGATCATAACTGTAATAGTTGTAAAATAAGCATTTACTAGAGTGCGTGTCCCAGTTGTATATTTTGAATTGTTTCATGTGATGTATTTTGAATACATTTGTGTTTAAACCAGAACTGTAATCGTTGTTAGAATGTGTTGATTTTAGCCACAGGAGCTTGTATCCAATCGCCGGTGGATCTTTATTTACTCCTTATTCCATATATTTACTCCTTATTCCATACAGTCTCCTTACTACTACTATTTACTACTAATAAATAGTAGTAGTAAGGGTAAGCATGCAGCAGTAAATAATAAGCATGAGGGAGTAAATAATTATCCACCGGTGGTTGGATACAAGCTTCTGTGATTTTAGCACAGTTGTACACCCGCTCTCTTGGCTGTTCATTTTCATATCTTACACATAAATCCAACCTGAAAGGTCTGTGTTGGGGTTGATGATCTCACTACTTCAGACCTGCTTACCCCCCGCGGGTTAGGGTAAAGAATTTACCCGATGCTCCCCAGCATGTCGTAAGAGGCGACAAACGGATTCTGTTTCTCTTTTTACCCTTATTAAGTGTTTCTTGTATATAGTCAATTTTTGTAAAGATTTTAGTCAAGCAGTATGTAAGAAATGTTAAGTCCTTTGTACTGGAAACTTGCATTCTCCCAGTAAGGTAATACATTGTACTACGTTGCAAGCCCCTGGAGCAAATTTTTGATTAGTGCTTTTGTGAACAAGAAACAATTAACAAGTGGCTCTATCCCATCTTCCCCCCTTTCCGCGTCGCGATATAACCTTCGTGGTTGAAAACGACGTTAAACACCAAATAAAGAAAGAAAGACCTGCTTATAGGCGTTAAGCTCGGGTTGAGTTTGTTGATTTCAGCACCTTTGTACAGCACCCCTCTTATCTGTTCCTTTTTCACGTCTGTGCACATAAATCCAGCCGCATATGTCGTAAGATTTAATCTTTGGTGGAGTTGTTGATTTCACTGACTGCGTCTGACGTCTGCTCCCTTACCTGCTCCTCTTCGCGTTTATACTCACTTATTGCAGCTGAAACTGTCGGAAGCTTAAATCTTTGTTGGAGTTGTTGATCTCAGTAGTCACTACCTGAGTAATGAGTTCGACATCCGCCCTCGAGGCTGTTCTTTCGTACGTCTGTTCTCTAAATTCGTACATCCTATAGCTGAAATTGTTAGTATGTTAGTATCGGTATAGTAGTACAACGCCCCCCCCCCCCCATCCCTCCACCCCCCCTCCCCAAACCCCAACCCCATCTTTGCTCTTCCGCTTAACAAGATTTTAGACTCACCAGTAAAACTGGCTCGACAGAAAGCTATTGATTTTGGGTTTGCGTGAAGGTGATCTGGCTTTCAAGCAAGGAATTGCGACATTCAGAGACAGAAGATTGTGTATTTGATAACTGTTGAAACCACTGTTCAAACAAACAAAATCAATGATCAGCATCGCAACAGATTTCTCAGAACAAATCACCTTGATGACCTTGAGTCATGCACACAAGGACACATGTCCTGCTTCAGACTTCTATTGCAGGGCACATCGGGAATGTGCTGCTTGTTATCATGATGCTTTATTAGAAACACTAATCGCCTTAGTGGCTGAATAAGGAAAAGTTAAGATAAAGACGCTAGCGGATATACTCACTTTAAATCCAGGTACTATTTTAGGTAACACCAAGCGCTAGCGGCGACTGCTATCAACAGTTACGGTAGCACTTGTAGGGAAGCACTTAAAGCGATATATACACAAAGGGAAGGGAAAACACAGCTTGGTGGGTGAAGCAAAAACCAAGCAGACAGGTGAAATCCACTTCCGAGATATCGCCCTATTTCCTTCCCCCTGTGGAACTCCTTTCATCTCTGACATTGACAAATCAGCGGAGACGACACTTAGTAGTGGCTTCCTGCTCCAATACGGAATACGAACAGTTGTCATTCCTCTTCAGTCCGTCTGGATTGACTTCGACCGCAGAGGGAGACTAGAGAGTAGACGGGGGGGGGGGGGGGGGGGGGGGGGGGGGGAGTTGGAAGAAGGATGGAGCGAGATAAAGGGACACACACACACGCACGCACGCGCGCAAGCACGCA
Organism: Littorina saxatilis; assembly: GCF_037325665.1. Classification (NCBI taxonomy): domain Eukaryota; kingdom Metazoa; phylum Mollusca; class Gastropoda; order Littorinimorpha; family Littorinidae; genus Littorina; species Littorina saxatilis. The sequence continues at coordinate 200,857 of NW_027125697.1, forward strand.
CCCACACACACACACACACACACACACACCGAGCTGGAGAGATATATTGTGTGTGGTCTTCTTTTACGGCAGAGTACAATATGGATCGCCGCTTCGTTCTTCAGAGTTTGGATCATTCGAGAGGACAGCTGAAGTGCTGATACTTAGTCCAGCTGACATTGTGCCAAAATACAGTCTGTGCCTCGTCGTTTGTCTTACGAGCTTTGCCTGAATTCAGAAATGATGAGTTTTTAAGCGACATGTATCTTTGACAAAAATATGACCTTGGAGCATTGGATGAATTAAGTTTTCGATTTACCCAGTTTGTTGGCCCAGTGTGGCAGGGGACAAATATGGAAACTATAAAAAGAAAATGATGAAACGACGCCTTGAATTTGTTACAATAATTTAAGTCACTGTGGTTACTCGCCTTTGCCTCAGGAAAATTTGACATAAAGCAAGAACGGCAATAAATCTTAGGCGGACTAGCATCACAGTTCTTTGTTAGATGTCCCCATTCTTGTCCGGGACCAGAAAATGTTCCGATCGTCTTTTGAACTGTGACGCATGTAACATATTTTTCCCGGGCCGAAAAGTGCCGTACCGGCTTTGACAAAAATGCAGAAGAAGAATGATTGTTAAGGCCTCATCTCCCGATTCATTCCTTTTGCAGAGAGACTGGAGCCATGTCACTACTTGGCTAAGCGTAACATGCATGTGCAGATAAATGGGGGCGGGGGGGGGGGGGTGTATTTTTCCCATTCGGAGCTGGAAAGGGGTTGTCCGTCTTTGGCACTGGCAACAGAGGAATTATATATTAGGTTTCGCAGTTCCTCTTTGGGGCAGAAGACACACAGCATGTCCCTACGTGGACAAGAGAACAGCAGATGAAAAATGACGGATCAGCCTTTACGATTCTTTTTTCGGGCAAAACAGAGACTAGCCCAGTGTTCCTGCTTGGACAAGAGGGCAACAGAAGAAGAGTGACGGAACAGACTTCTTCCCTGGAGGAGAGCAGAGATACCAGATCGCCAGTTTCTCTATTTGGACAAGATGGCTACAAAATAAGAATGGCGGATCCCGCATTACGAATCCCCCCTGTACCGGTGCAGATAGACTAGATCGCCAATATCCCGTCTTGGGCAAGTAGGGCCACAGAAGGAGAGGTGCCAATAAGACCTTTCGATTCTTCCCTGGAGCAGACGAGGAAATGTTTATCGCCATTGTCACCACTTGAAAAAGAGTGTAACAGAAAAAAAGTAGGCCTGATCAGACCTTCCAATTCCACCCTGTACCGGATGAGACAGACCAGATCGCCAGTGTCCGTACTCGGTGGGGCAAGCAAGCATCGGATCAGCAGTTCAAGGAGGGGGATGATTGGAAGTAAAATTGTGTGTGTGGTCTGGGGCGCGCAACGTTGAGCCATAACGGATGAGGATCGCTCCTGATCCGCGCAGGTGCTCGGCACAGGGACGGCAGGTGGTCTAGCAAGTGGATGACAAGTGAGGGAGGGTAGGAGGGGGAAAGAGAGAGGAGGGGAGGGGAGGGGAGAAAGGGAGGGGGATTAGGTAGAGTTGGTTTTTCGGTGGTTTTTTGTGGGGAGGGGGGGGGGCAAAGTGAAACGCACTTTTGCTTTATACCTGGGGATGTTGGTTTGCAAGCCTATCTCGGGCGATGGGGGATGAGGGGGGGGGGGGGGGAAGAGTGAGTTATCCCAAATGAAACGGAGAGTTGGTCTATACCTGGGGCTGCTGGCTTGCAAGCCAATATCCGCTAGCCATCCGTCTAATGCTCATTTGCTGTTTTTTTCCCTTACGTTTCTTCTTCCTTCTTCTCCCACTTAACTTGCTCCTTGTGGTCTAATCTTTTTGTATGTTGCTGGATCCGGTCGGTCCTCTGGCGTGCTGAGAAGATTAGTGCTTGGTTGGTGGATGTGGCTTCGGGCAGGAGAGAGGGAAGGAGGGATGGAGGAAGAGTGAAAGAGAGGGCAAAGATGGGAGAAAGAGAGAGAGAGAAGGGAGGAAGAGATATAATTCGGGAGAGGTAAAGAGAGATAGAAGAGGGAGAGAAAGAGAGCTAGCGAGAAACAGAGACAGAAAAAGAGGTTATCATCATTGTCGTTTCGGTACACGTTTTGTAATAGTAAAGTAGTCTATGACGATCATGCATCTTCTTTGAAAAGTAGTGGGTGCGGAGACCAAGTGCGATTTCAATACACCCATAGCCACCAATCCGCCCCCCCCCCCCTCCCCCTCTCCCCCCGACAAATTCCGGAACTGGCCCATAATGTTCCGTGGGAAAGTTGTTGCACTAAAAGCAAGAGTAATCACTCTTAATCTTTAACAACCTATGCAAACTCTTCAGAGTTATTTTCGAACATCGTCAATTAAAATCTGTATATGCAGCCATTGGTACTTAAATTAGAATGCACTTGTGATCTCATGGTGTCTCTTATCATTCCGATTGTGGATGAGTTCGAGTTCAGTTGGCGAGGAGACGAGGTAAAGTTTCACTGAATCCACGCCAAACACAATCAAATAATTCAAAGTAATTAATTTTGATCACTGTAATTGCAGACATCATACCTTTAACCGTAAACTATATTTTTCATCAATCTGATCTCAGTGAAGAAGAGCGGCAGGCGGCAGGCGGCAAGTTTCGCTTTTTACCAATCCCTACCATGGTCATTGTCATTGCGTTCCCAGATCATTGTCTTCTAGGTTGATGCAATTATGATATATATTATAAATGAAGAATCAAACAACAAGAATTGTAGGTTAATGGAACGTTTATTATTGACAAAACAAGACGTTACATTTACTAGTATGTCGACCAAGTGGTCTTTTTAGTAGACAAACACTTACGATACAACTGATGAACTTGTCTTAGAATCGTGGATGCAGCTCGCTTGCAAGATGCCGGCGAGGTCTTTTTTGGATTAATATTTATTATAAAGTATTTCTTATCAATCTAATTGCAGATATTTAGAGTTGGAGAGCAGCAGGCGGCAAAAGCAAAATGTGGTTTTGCTATGTACAAATCCTCACCATATTCATTGCCATTGCGTTCGAAGATCAATGTCTCTTAGGTTGATGCAATTATAATAATATTTATTATAAAGTATTTCGTATCAATATGATTGCAGATATTTAGAGTTGGAGAGCAGTGGGCGGCGAGACGAGGTGCGGTTTCACTACACCTATGACCAACAAGCTCGCGTCGAAACATTCCCTTACCGTTTGGCGGACGGTCGCTGGCACAAAGTGGCCTTGACCCTCAGTGGCTCCAAGGTCACCTTGTCCGTCAACTGCAGTCAGATCTACTCACGGGTGATACGAGAGTCGGTGGACAAAACCTTCCCTTCCGCCGACAAACGTCAGCAGCAACTCAAACTTTACATCGGTCAAAGGAACGACCAACATGCACTTTTCAGGGTAAGTGAATTATTTTGTCTCTTAAAGATGTTTTATTTTTACTAAACACTTATCACGGATGGAACCCCCGTTTGTGAACTTGTGACAATATTTAAGAAGGAATTGATGAGAAAAAATAAAAATAAAAAACAAAAGAAGAGGAAAGTTGTTCATCTGATAACAAATGCAAACATATAAATGGAGGCTTTTGGTTTTTTTATTTGTTGTTTTGGGTAAGTTTTTTGGTTGTAAAAGGAGTACGGAAAAAGCAAGCAAGTACACATGAAAAGCATCGAGTGTCAGTTAGTGTTTCTTAATGTTATCCTTTTTTTTGTCTTCGACCTTTCCATTGCTTGTGTATAATTTTGTATGGCTTTGGATACTTAACTGTTCGCTTGTGTGTTTTTTTTTCAGGGTGCCCTGCAAGACGTACAGATAGTCACACAGGCCCATGGCTATTTGTTACAGTGCCCGCACCAAGATACCGGTATGTTTGCACATGTACACGTCAGCATGGTCTGCCCGACAATGACGCTAGTGTGTGTGTGTGTGTGTGTGTGTGTGTGTGTGTGTGTGTGTGTGTGTGTGTGTGTGTGTGTGTGTTACTCAAATTCTTATTTGAATCATTGAAATGTGATTATTTTGACAATTTTTAAAGATGGGAGTAAATGTGTGTGGGTGCGAGCGTGCTTGCGTGCGTGCGTGCGTGCGTGCGTGTGTGCGTGCGTGCGTGCGTGCGTGCGTGCGTGCGTGCGTGTGTGCGTGCTTGCGTGCGTGCGTATGTGTATGTTTGTTTGTTATGACAAATAATTTGATCGGAATCGCTGATGGTCCAGAGTGCGTCGGACGTCTGCATGCTTTGGTATTTTTATATTACTATTTTAAGAGTAGTCACACTACAATGTTTCATACAGTGTTTCTTTTGTACGGAAAATGAATACCCTATGTTTTATATCTCGTGTCTTTGCTTGCAGACTGTCCAACGTGCGCTCAGTATCAGGCGTTGGAAAGCCAAGTACAAGAAATGTATAATCTGTATAAAAATATATCAGACAAGGTCAGTACTGTTATTTTGATCTCCCGCCTTTACTCTCACATTCACAAATGCACACACAAGGATGTTATTCACCCTCACTTATCCATATACCCACCCTATCTTCCCATGAATGTGAACTATTTATCAGAATCGCATGGCATGCGTTACTGTGCATTTATGTTTGAAAAAAAGTAAGTGAAACTTTTAGTAACTGTCACACACGAAGTTTGATTTGACTTTGATTTTTGAGATTTTAAGGGGGTTTTTTGGTTGGGTTTTGCGTGTGATATTGTTAGAATATGTCTAATGTTGCTAACTTAAACCAATCATTTCGCCGGGTTTAAGGAATTTAGTGTTGAATAATGTTATGTTTCCCTGTTCGAACTGTACCGTGTCATTGTAATAATGACGAGTGCAAGAGGAGAAGAAAAACACGTGTTAGATCACAAGAAAATAGTTAACTTGCATGGTGTGGTGTACTCCACCAAACCCTCTGTCGTATGGGTGGTCTCGTAGCTCTAACATATTTGTAATTTTTAGTATTGTTTATTCGTTTACTTAAAAAGGTTGAAACAGAATCTTTACAACCAACACATTTGCAATTCATTTGTAAACTGGTTGTCACATCTGTGCATGCTTCAACATAGTAATTCATCTGCATGGTTCCCTCTTTGACTTGTCCTTGGAATGGGTTGAATATCTCCACTCTCACTCTCAAGCATTTTGCACCAAAATACTCTCTCTCTCTCTCTCTCTCTCTCTCTCTCTCTCTCTCTCTCTCTCTCTCTCTCTCTCTCTCTCTCTCTCTCTCTCTCTCTCTCTCTCTCTCTCTCTCTCATACTGTGTACTCCATCGCCTTATATTACCTCCAACCCAATCTCCCTTTGACAAGCAGTTGAGCAATGCAATGAAAAGAGAAAACGAAAGCTTAACATTAATTACGGAAAGTAGACTTTACTTACCACTGGAGTGTCCGGACTTTTTCGACTTATTATTTTTAAGGTAGTTGAGAGCATGAGTAATGCAAATCAGAATGATGCATGGCGCTCCCTCAGTGTTTGTATCCGAGTGTCAAAATTGTAGTGTGTGTTCCTCACTAAAATGTCCACTTTTGATGATTTCAAAAGGGATGACTAGACTTCATTTGAAAATGTGAACGTTTATAAACGAATTTTCAATCAGCATACGATTCAGAAGGGTATTTGCACATGTTTCATTTACTTGGGATTTACGCATTGACTTTTACACGAACGTTTCGATTTCACTGAAACATGTTGAGAATCAGATACTGCTATTTTCAAATAACGTTTACATAATCGCATTTTTTTCTTGTACTGGTGTCATAATTTAACAGGCAGAAGAGCAATTAACGTTACAAGTTCATAAGTGAATGATTAAAAAAAATTTAGATAAGTCTTTTGAACCCGTATACATTGTATTCGAGATTAGATATAATCGTAAAATTAGAAATATAATTAACACGTCGTAAACAGACACTCAAATGTGTCCTGATATGTGTATGTGAAAAAAAAGTCGCACTAAACTACATTTTATGTGAACAAGACATATTTAGAACATTGTATAGCTTCGATTAGCTGCATAGAACCCCGTTAAAGGCACGCTCGTTGCCTTGAAAACAGTTTGGATTACTATCTCAGATCTGCCTAGACTTCAACTTGGGTTATGACCATATCTCCACCTGGAAACATACCAAAACTCCACATCGTGACTGATTGCAGTGCAAGGCGGGATTTTTTGTAATAAGATAATGTTGACACATTTCCACTGGTGTCAGTAAAGAGATGAATGTGTCAAAACTAAGTCCCGCTCTGCACACAAAGCATCCAGGTCGTTGAGTTTTAGAAGGTGACCAAGTGGAGGAATAGTCTTATTCCGTGTAAAAAGCCTAACTGGCCTGATCTATGATTTTCAGCAGAATTGTTTTCAGGGGAAGGACTGTGCTTTAATTTCATCTTAAACTCAGTTTATCAGGGGATTGGGTTCTGAAACTGGGCACTGGTATGATTGCAGCTTCTGCGGGCAGAAGAGAAAATATCTCGTTTGGAGCAGTGTCAGTGTCTGCAGAGCTGTTCCGACAATGGTACCGTTCGGACAGAAGGGGAAGTCTGGGAGAAAGATAAATGTTCCGTTTGCAGGTGTCGGGTAGGTAGACTCATGCTCATTGGTTCTTTGACTTTGCTCAGTTTGTAAGGTGTGTTTTGATTGGTTCTCTGCAATAATTTGTTGTAGACATGTAGGTAAGTTTAGCCCATTCTGGTAAGTTCTGATTTGCCTACTTTTGATAACGATTTTTGGATTGGTAATCTGCATATTTTATGCACAAAATATATTCATAAGACACTTCTTTTGCAATTGAAAATTGAACTTCTTTTCTATTCATTGTATGTCTGCCCTTTGACCTCACTTACTGATTAATTGTCCTGTCAATGGATGCGGGTTCTTTCTTCCCACTATTAATGGTGTCTTTGTTTCCTCTCCAAATCTCTTTGAATGTAACACAAAACCCCTCCAGCTGATTCCTCTGAATAATATTAAAACTTACTCTTTATCACAATTTCTCTAATTTTATGAACAGTTGATTTTTACATGATAATCAGGGATTTTAAATCATTTGAGTAAAGACATACTGCAAAAGTGTAACTATACCCACTGCTCTCATTTGCAATAAACAAATGGTTGCTAATTGAATTTTGGAGGAGAGGGAGAAAGAGGGCTTTTAAACAGGAAAAACAAAAAAGCATTAGTGTGTTTTTTGCAAGTAGTTTTTTCCTCTTCTGGATGTTGAGAATGAAAAAATTAAAACTGTTATTTTAAGTGAATGCTTCGATTGCATTTGTACTTGATTCTTTGGTCAATGTTTCAACTGTGTTTCAAGTTTAGTTGCTCTCTCTTCAAATGTCGTTGTATGAACTAAGCGCATTGTTCGGTTGCATTTTACTTGATTCTTTGAAAATTTGGTCTATGATAGAAATGGTTTGCTCCCTTTTCAAATGTCTGAAGTGGACAGTATTTTCCATTTTTGAAATGAAGCCTTGGCATCGCATGTAATACGCCTGTATTAAGTACCATATATCCAAAGTTAAGTGGAAATGTAATTACCTGTAAACGGAAGTGGATAATATGGTGTTTTCAGTTTTGGCATGATGCTTGTGTTAAGCATATTCGCTCAACATTTAGCTAGCAACCCTTGCTTTGATTTTTAGTGTTATTTTTGTTAAATGTAAATGTAAATATTTTTTCTCATTTCAAACGTCCTTTCTAAGACAATGTTGATAAAGTTAATGCATGAAAAGCATTATTAGTGTGTGGCTTTGAGAACAAATCTGCTGGTTCTTTGAATTCGAAAGGGATACTTTACACAAAAAAAAGCTTTTGGCTATAGTACGCTCGCATAAGAAATTAAGTAGTTAAATGTACATTGACATTTTAAATGATGGTATGTTGCATCTTTATCTTCTGATGGACAGAACGGAACAGTGGAATGCAGGAACGTGCAGTGTCCGCCTGCTGAGTGTAAAAACCCCGTCTACAGGGACGGCGAGTGCTGTCCGATATGTTTGAGTAAGTATTGTTTATGGGGCTCAGTTAGCTTGATTGGCGTTCCTTTATGTTGGAGGCAGGGAGAGAGGGGCCAGTAGAGAGAGAACGACATAGACAGACCGACAGACCGACCGACAGACAGAGAGACAGATAGAGAGACAGACAGACAGGCTTCCGGACGAACAGATGAACAGACAGACAGACAGGCAAACAGAAAGTCAGGCTGACGGACGGACGGACAGACACACACACAGATAGACAGACACACACACACACACCACACACACACACACACACACACACACACACACACACACACACACACAGAAAGAAAGAGAGAGAGAGGGGGGGCGGAGTGATAATTTACCACGTGGTTCCCTGTCATCTCTCTTTTGTTTCTCCCTCTGGATTTTTGGCCTTCTTTAGCAGTATCTCTTTCGATCTGTTCTCATCCCCATTCCCCCTCCCCGTTTTCCGCCAACATTCTACTACCTCCCCCTCTACGCAGCTGAACATTCCACTGTACATATTCTGTAAAATCCGTATCTTGAAAAAGTTTCTTCTTCTGATCCTTGTTAATGATGCGCTCATGTTTGCTTATATTGTCTCAACCTTCTCGAACGGGGAAAGAAGAGCACATATTAACATTGAGCTGTAAAATGGAGAGGACTGGTAGAGAGACCAGTATAAGAGAGACTCTGAGAGAGAGAGAGAGAGAGAGAGAGAGAGAGAGAGAGAGAGAGAGAGAGAGAGAGAGAGAGAGAGAGAGAGAACGAACGAACGAACGAACGAACGAACTTTATTACTCAAGGATGGAGATTTTAGGCTGACGCCTAGTCTTACAATCAAGAGAGAGAGAGAGAGACAGAGAGAGAGAGAGACAGAGAGACAGACAGACAGACAGACAGACAGACAGAGAGAGAGACAGAGACAGACAGACAGACAGACAGAGAGAGAGCGAGAGAGAGAGAGGGAAACATAGACAGACAGACAGACAAAGAGAGAGACAGAGCATGAAATGAACTGAATGGAACTAAACTGAACTGATCCTTTTTTGACATCAAGGTTTAAGACTATGCTTTGTCTTCTCTACGATATGTCCTTGAGAAAGATAAAGACAGACAAAGATATTGAGGCTGCTTTTAAGAGACATAAAGACAGAAAGAGAGAGACAGACAGACAGACAGAGAGACAGACAGCGAGAGAGAGACAGAGAGAGATAGACAGAGAGAGCGAGAGAGAGAGACAGAGAGACAGAGACAGACAGACAGACAGACAGACAGAGACAGACAGACATAGAGAGAGACAGACAGAGAGAATTGAAGGGTAACTTGAAAAGGAAAGACCTTTTTTCGTAGGTGTAATGCTAGGCATAGACCGGATTCCACCCCTCTTACTCATCTTCAACACTTCACCAAAATCAGTGAATGGGAATAGAAGAAGAGGAAAAACACATGTGTGGTGCCTTTGTAGTCTTCTGCAGCATGGCGACGCACAGAGAGAGTGTCTCATTTCACTGGAATCAAGATGTGGTCACCCATCATATCGCGAACATACACGACATATAGACTAATAATATATACATATCACGGAATCTCGAAATGGAGAGAGAGAGAGAGAGAGAGAGAGAGAGAGAGAGAGAGAGAGAGTGGGAGGGGGGGGGAGAAAGAGAGGGCGAGAGACCAGTTGCTTTTTGAGGGAAGTAGGCTGAACACCGGGACGAGTACAGGCAACAGGCTATATTTCAAGCAAAAAAGAAAATAAACGAAAAAGTGAAGGAAACGGAGCTGAACAAAAGAGAGGATGGTGAGAGAAGGGCGTGGACATGGTGAAGGAGGGGGGAGGGGAGGGGGTGGCGACTGAGGGTATGAATGGGACACATTACTGACGCGCATCAGCCTCGTCAGAACAAGATCCTTGCTCGTCATGAATGGCCAAAGAAATGTCGCTTCCACTGGTAGAAACTGTAAAGATCAATTTAGGTAACTGAATTATTAGTTTCCCCCCGAAGGAGAAAGGCCGCACAGTCGTGATTTGTGAAACGGTGCATTTTGCGCATTTCCTATTTTTTGCATACACACATTTTCAAAACATTCCTGGCGCATTACACGTTTTTGTTGTAAGTCCAAAAAGGACGTTAGTTTTACAACGTGGGTTGGATGAACATCGATCATCAGCATATCTACAGAGACAGTGCATGACTTTTTGCATAAATAACAAACCACATTTCTATTAGACAAAACACTAAATCCATTTATCTCCTTCTGTCTCTCCACCCGCCCCTGGTGGTTGTAAACCATGTGGCCATCGACTGCTCGCTATTAAGTCTTGACCGCCCGGTCACTCACATCTTGGACCCAACAGCCATCTTATCGGCCATTCACATACACATAAACTCGCCCTGCTTTTTTCGCTGCTTGTTGATGGCTTTTGCTTGCTGATTGCGGCTATTTTAAAGCCCGTGGTCCGTGGGTCTGGCGTTTTGGGGGTCCTACGGTGAGGCCAATTTGTACTGAAAGAAAACAGAAGCGAAACGTGGGGAGTTTACTCTAAGAGGCCCCCGCCGGGTGGGCCCATTCCCAGAATTGCAGTGGATGTTACCTGCTGAAGGTTGCTTTTTGTTAAAGTTACCTTGTCACTCAAGCAACAGTTTTAACATACGTCAAAACTCCGATACCAGCTCGTTGAAATGGTAAAATGATCAAGGTGTCACAGCTTGTTGCGTGTTTGAATATCACGAAGCAAATAGCAAGAAAGGTTAGTTATTGGACAGTTTAACAATAGGCAAAATGAAACATTCACAACCAAAAAACAAGAAAGGTATGTTGTTGGAACGTTTAATTATTGACAAAATAAAACAAAACTTATCCTGACAAAATGTGCAGCCGCTTTGAACGTTGGCAGTCTAGTTGGTTTTGGAGTTTTGAAACAATCACAGAGAAACACATAGAAATGACATGATGGAAAGACAAAAGCTCACACACGCACACACCACACACCACACACCACACACACACACACCACACACACACACACACACACACACACACACACACACACACACTAAAAATAAAATGATTTCAGATCGCAGTTCTGCGTGGGCCGTGTCCCTTTAAGGTGGAGGTCATGGTTCCTCTCTCTTTAGTGCGTCAAAGCCATCTGCTCATCTTTTATTGGAAGGTGGCCTTCTTTGCGTCTGTGCTGAGGTTCAACCCCCTTTGTGCCACCGCTAGATTTGTTGTTGGTGATGTGTACTCATTGAAGTAAACCATAAGTCATGATTTGGAGATAGCTTGTGTGTGGTCATGACCCTGACCCCCCCCCCCTTCCCACCTCCCCCCACACTAGCATCGGCTTTACTTTGCAAATTACTTAAACTTGCTGAACTGTCTGTTCCTTTGAATATGGAATTTTAAGATTATTTTACCCCAAAACATGGTTTACTCTAAGTATTTTTGGTACGAAGCCAGTTTAGAAGAGATAGAAAACTGGAAGAAGGAAAAGAAAATAAGACGCATCGGTCTCTTCGTTGGGGTACTTTAAATGTAACTTCCTTTTGTGTGTGTGTTATATTTCACCTTCATCATCAACCTACAGCTCTGTTTCAATTCCCGTATATGTCAAAGCTGTTGTGCAAAAGAATACAGTTTGTCTCAGTGACTTGGTCATCTTGAACAGTTGGAAAAGGTCTTGCCCGACCTCATTTACATTTTATACACACGTGTGAAGAGAGGTGTATTTATCATATGGGTAGTCTCTCTCACGTATGTAGGTTAACTTTATCATCAATCAATGACGCTTATATCGCGCATATTCCGTGGGTACAGTTCTAGGCGCTCTGCAGTGATGCCGTGTGAGATGAAATTTTATACGGCCAGTAATTGCAGCCATTTCGGCGCATATTTACCTTTCACGGCCTATTATTCCAAGTCACACGGGTATAGGTAGACAATTATTAACTGTGCCTAAGCAATTTTGCCAGGAAAGACCCTTTTGTCAATCGTGGGATCTTTAACGTGCACACCCAATGTAGTGTACACGGGGGGGGGAGGGTTCGGACACCGAAGAGAGTCTGCACACAAAGTTGACTCTGAAATAAATTTCCGCCGAACCTGGGATCGAACTCACGCTGACAGCGGCCACCTGAATACAAATCCAGCGCGCTACCAACTGAGCTATATCCCCGCCGAATCATCACAACCTTTCGTTCACTTCCTTGACTTAGCGAGCTCGTTTTGGCAGATTCGGTAAAATTTACATTTGGATGGGACACAGGTAGAACTCGGGAACAGTTACGGCAATATAATGTATACCCTCACACGTCCTGACGTCATACATGACGTGTCATGGTATACAACACCATCAAATGGCACGCAATGTTAAACTAACGCGCCATCGAGCGTTGATGGTAACGACCTCATGAAAACACCCTCGGCTTTTGAGCGGGCCTACGCGTATGGTATATACTGAAGAATCATGAGTACCAGTTGTTTCTTATCTATCAGGGTAGCGTCACGACTTACCTTCATCATGTAAACTTCATTCACCCGATTCGTTCCTGGACCAGGTGTTGAGAGACAATTAAGTCATACCTGTAGGGCTGTGTACACGAGGAGTCTGTTCTTCTGTTCTTCTTGGAGGCGGGGTGGGGGGGTAGCTCAGTTGGTAGAGCACTGGACTTGTGATCGGAAGGTCGCTGGTTCGAATTCTGGCCGGGATGGACACGGGTCAACTTTATGTGCAGACCCAGAGACAGAAGCCATGTCCCACCCCCGTGTCACCACAATGGCACGTAAAAGACCTCGGTCATTCTGCCATAAGTGCAGATGGCTGATACCACCTAAACACGCATACACTTGTGTATCTCGTCAAAAGCCATGAGGGCGTAAAACTCGAATCGTATAACCCATATCTTTTCCTTAAGATGCGAAATATTCAGCCTGTAGGACATAAAGCATTCTCTCTTTCCTTCTTTTGGAGGCGGGCAATGTAGAGAAAATAGACTTCTGATTCGGGGATTCTTTACACACGTAATAGCAACTTCACTCTTAAACATATCAAGTTATGCCTTAGCATATCATGCTCCCTGGTCAATCTCTGCATCAAAAATGAAATTTCATAAAATATGACGTAAGATTTAAAAAAAAATAAGAGATTCGGATCACAAAGGCAAACACAGAGAAAAGACCTGACCTTGTATACACTTGTGTCTATGTTAACCTGTTTTTGAGTGTGTAAACCTGTTTTGAGGCGTGTAAACTTGATTGTTTTGAGGTGTGTAAATTTCTTTTTCTTTTTTTAATTTGTTTGTCGGGAGACAAGTGGCCTTTCTTTTTGAAGCCACAAGGCACAACAGAGCTTGAAGGAAAGAAGGAAGAAAGAGGGTTTCGAGCATACCTGTTGTCGCTACTTGACGTTCTCCGAGTATGAAATGCGTCCGGGAGAGACAGAGGGTTGTATGCTAACAAGTTTGTTCGAGTGTCTGTGAAACCCAAGTTGCTGAGTGTAGAGCACAGTGATCCATTTAAAATTGTACTGTAATGACATCTAATGTCTGTGTGGTTGTGTGTTTCAGCAAACTGTTTCTACAGCGGAAAGTATTATGACCACGGGGAAGGCATGAGTCCTCGTGTATGTGTCACCTGCACCTGTAACGTGAGTAACACTACCCTTATTGCCTCTCAATTTTTGTTATTACAGCTACCTGACCACAACTCTGATTAGTATGTGTTTTTCTGTTCGTTGTCTTACCTTGTGTTCATTCTTTGTTAGTCTGACTGTCTGTCTGTCTGTCTGTCTGTCTGTCTGTCTGTCTGTCTGTCTGTCTCTCTCTCTCTCTCTCTCTCTCTCTCTCTCTCTCTCTCTCTCTCTCTCTCTCTCTCTCACACACACAAACACTCTTAACTGTTCATTACCCAATGCTTTGTTTAGTCTGTGAAAACTTCCAAGTGTTTACATCGTTTTATCGCCCTTTCCAAGGAGATTCTCTTCGGGTTTGTTCCCTCAAAACTATCAGTTACACTGATATTGGCTGGCCGGAATTAGCATTTAGTTTTGAAGTTTAACGTTGAGCGATGGACCTGCCTTCGCATTTCAGCCTGCATTTTCAGCTAATATCGAAACCAAATTCCGCCTGTGTAGAACAAAGTGGAGCACGTGAAACATGTCCGCCTGGACCAGAGTGAGAGGTCCAGGGGGAGAGAGAGAGAACCAGACAAGAAGATAAGATAATGGCGATATCCAAGAGCTCAGAATAGACCTCAGGTAGGCAAGAATAAGTTGTGTGAGAGATTATGGACACTAGGGTAGTGCCACAACATGCTGTGCTTTAAAGAATAGTTTCGGCTTCTTTTTGTGCAATCCTGAGGCTATTTTGAATGTTTGGCAGTCACTCGGTTATTTATACCAGTACTCGCGCGCAGTGTCTTGTGTGCACGAAAATGCGTAATACAGCTTCTCCTCCACTACGAGATAGGAGAATCATCAAACGTTTTCATCATTACAGTATCTCTGATAAAAGCTAACACGGATGCTCAGATGTAACCTCACATGTACACCATCTCTTCGTCACTGCCCTACAAAAGTCTCACCTAACGCCACCATTACTCATGTTCTTTCATACTTGCGCGTCTTTCCGTTACCACCCTTCAACTTCCATTCTAGTCAACATGGCGTTTCGATTTACGGCTATCCTCTGGCATCTCTTCGTTACAGCCCTGCTCATTTCTACCTCTCAGGTATAGGAGGGTCAGGTGTGCCGGCCGCTGGTCTCTCATCAATCGTTCTCGTGCCGTCGTCTGCGCTTGCAGTGAAAACAAATGAAGGCCACCCAACTCCTCCGCGCCCCTCACTAATTGGCGGCGAGTTCTTCGGACTCTCGGCATGCCTCTTGCCGCTAGTTGACCTTCTATGAGTCTTCAGCGCGCCTGGGAGAAAGAGAGAGACAAAGGGTTGAAATGAGACAAGTTTACAGGGAGTCTTTGAGGGGGTGCATACATACTTCTAGTCGCTAGTAGACCCTTATGTGAGTCTTCAACGCGTCTGGGAGAAAGAGAGAGACAAAGGGTTGAAATGAGACAAATTTACTTGCTTCTTCAAGTCACAGAATGTAACCGAGCTTTAGATGAAGGCGATGTGAGTAGGGAGTCTTTGATGGGGTCCGAACATACTTCTTGCCGCTAGTAGACCGTTCCGTTGAGTCTTCCATGCATTTGGACGAGACAAAGGGGCATGTGTTGGCGAAATGAGATCAGTTTAAGTCACCGAACATGAAGAGCGGGGCGGGGTGCAGGGCTGAAGGGTTGGCGAAATGAGATCAGTTTAAGTCACCGAACATGAAGAGCGGGGCGGGGTGCAGGGCTGAAGGGTTGGCGAAATGAGATCAGTTTAAGTCACCGAACATGAAGAGCGGGGCGGGGTGCAGGGCTGAAGGGTTGGCGAAATGAGATCAGTTTAAGTCACCGAACATGAAGAGCGGGGCGGGGTGCAGGGCTGAAGGGTTTTCGAAATGAGATCAGTTTAAGTCACCGAACATAAAGAGCGGGGCGGGGTGCAGGGCTGAAGGGTTGGCGAAATGAGATCAGTTTAAGTCACCGAACATGAAGACCGGGGCGGGGTGCAGGGCTGAAGGGTTGGGATGAGTTTTGCTAGCGGACGGGCTCGCGTGTTTGCAAGTTTCAGTCCAACATCCTCGTACTCCATAATTATATTTAACCACGTTAAAAACTGGCACGTCTTCCTTCCAGGTACACGGAAAACCGCACACACAACACACTTGCACCGTATTTCAATTACCTGCACAAACAGGGCTTTCACAAAACGTCTGCATCCTAAAGGATTAACCCGAATGTCTGGGTAAAGCATTCGGGCGAATAGGCATGGCTTAAAAACTTACGGGCGAAAATACAGATGGATTTAGATTTGCTTGCAGGGGAGGTAGGGCCATACTCAACACAGATTAGCTATCTGTTTGTAGGGGATACGGGAAATAATCCCCTTTCACCGGTACGCTTAGCTAACTACAAATAGGAACGAGGTTTCATTTATAGGCAGAATAGATGGTCGATAGTTTCTGAAAAACTCATGTTTTAACTCTGTTTTTCATGTGCTTAGGTGCACAATTTGAGAACATTATGTCGTTTTTTAGATGTACGTCCGCC
The DNA here is from genome assembly GCF_037325665.1 of Littorina saxatilis. Classification (NCBI taxonomy): domain Eukaryota; kingdom Metazoa; phylum Mollusca; class Gastropoda; order Littorinimorpha; family Littorinidae; genus Littorina; species Littorina saxatilis. The sequence goes on from NW_027125697.1 coordinate 217,005, forward strand.
GGCCAGTTGGCTGATCCGCGTTTTTGAAATATAATAATATATACTTAGTCCCCCTCCCTCTTTCCGCCATTTCCTTTTCCATTTCCCATTCCAAGGAAATGACTCAAGACATTTTAATCATTTGCTCTTAAAAGCAGTCCCTTGATACCACTTGGAACACTTTGATTTGTGACAGTCACAATTTACATCTCTGCCTTATTGTCTCTTGTTCTTGTGGACCAAATCTCTTGACCCATTTACTAACAATAGTTATTTCGTGCTTTTACTGCTTGCCTATTTGCGTACCTGTTATACCAATATGATCTATTCTACTCTTCCAGACTGTATAATTATGCCTCAAGCATTGAGCCAAGAGCTCTGAACTTCGTCGGAACGCCGTCCGGCGTTGATCAAACAGTACGTAATGTAGTTTTTTGTGTGATGTTTCAGAATGGTAAGATGGTGTGCCAGCGCCAGGACCCAGAGGATAGCTGTCCGTCGCTGAACTGTCCGGACAGCGAGAGACTGCAGATACAGGGGCAGTGTTGTCCTGTGTGCAAAGGTCAGTTCACCGTGCTGACCATTTGTCCCTTTTTGATAACATCTTTCTTGTGATCATAGTTGGAGGCAACATTTCTGAATATGGCAACTATATGACAATTATGAATACAGAAAACGGTATGCGACCTCTGCAGCAAGTCATGTGTAGAAACAAAAAAGTCATTGTAAATTCAGTGTTGTTTTTGTAGTCCTCTATGGTATGGTTTGCTTGATTTTTGACTCACATGCGAAGCAAAAGTGAGTCTATGTACTCACCCGAGTCGTCCGTCCGTCCGTCCCCCCCGTCCGGACGTCCGTCCGTCCGTCCGTCCGTCCGGCCGTCCGGAAAACTTTAACGTTGGATATTTCTTGGACACTATTCAGTCTATCAGTACCAAATTTGGCAAGATGGTGTATGATGACAAGGCCCCAAAAAACATACATAGCATCTTGACCTTGCTTCAAGGTCAAGGTCGCAGGGGCCATAAATGTTGTCTAAAAAACAGCTATTTTTCACATTTTCCCCATTTTCTCTGAAGTTTTTGAGATTGAATACCTCACCTATATATGATATATAGGGCAAAGTAAGCCCCATCTTTTGATACCAGTTTGGTTTACCTTGCTTCAAGGTCAAGGTCACAGGAGCTCTTCAAAGTTGGATTGTATACATATTTTGAAGTGACCTTGACCCTGAACTATGGAAGATAACTGTTTCAAACTTAAAAAATTATGTGGGGCACATGTTATGCTTTCATCATGTCATGTTATGCAAAGGTCAAGGTCACTTTGACCCTTATGAAATGTGACCAAAATAAGGTAGTGAACCACTAAAAGTGACCATATCTCATGGTAGAAAGAGCCAATAAGCACCATTGTACTTCCTATGTCTTGAATTAACAGCTTTGTGTTGCATGACCTTGACCTTGGGTCAAGGTCACATGTATTTTGGTAGGAAAAATGTGTAAAGCAGTTCTTAGTGTATGATGTCATTGCTAGGTTTAGTTATTTGACCTTGACCCTGAAGGTCAGGGTCATGTCAAGGTCAAGCATGTGAGTCGTATGGGCTTTGCCCTTCTTGTTTGTTTGTTCTTTTGTTTGTTTGTTTTTTTGTTTGTGTTTGCTTTTATGTGTGTTTGAGTGTGCGTGTGCGTGTGAGTGTGTGTTGGTGTGTGTGTCTGGGTCTGGGTCTGGGTCTGTGTGTGTGTGTGTGTGTGTGTGTGTGTGTGTGTGTGTGTGTGTGTGTGTGCGTGCGCGTTTGCGTGCGCGTTTGCGTGCGCGTTTGCGTGCGTGCGTGCCTGTACTCGTTTACGTAATTGTTATTTTGAACGTGCGAATCGTTCCAGGCACTGACTTCTGTTCACTGGGTCACGACTGTCACCACAACGCCAGCTGTGTCAACCTGGCCACGCAGTACGCCTGCCAGTGCACCCCGGGGTTCCAGGGCGACGGCAAACACTGCACAGGTCAGTGGCCTTTCTTTTCTTCTTCTATTTCTTGCCGTTCACCCGTTACACTACCAGCGCAGACCCTGAGGCAAACGACGAGTCTTGTCTGAAGCCGTGGAGTATGGTCCACAGCATATGGTTTAGGCCCAATAGCCTAGTGGTCAAGATGTCCGCCTTCCGTCTGGAGGATTCGGGGTTCGAAACCCAGATGCACCTGGTAAGACCAAGATCAAGTTCGTACGGATGTATGCAATGTCAGAGTTCGATGGGTTACAGAAACACAAATATACCCAGCATGCATCCCCCACAATTGGACTGTGACTGCCTCCAGGGCGGGGGTAAACGGGAGTTGTAACCCTCGGACGCAGAAGAAGATTAAGAAGGTCCGCAGTGGACTTGGTGACCTCAATAATTTGGTTGTCAGTCTTCCAAGCAGCACAAGTCTTGTTTTGCTGGCTGACTGCTGTCTTTTGTGTCCATTGCGCAGCCTGAAGATCACAACCTGGTGCCATCTATCAAGTTAGTGGTAGACATATCTTGACTGTGGGTGTTTTTGTTAGAAACGCGTCTGTAGGTCTTATCCTTTCCCCGGTAAACAAAAAATAACATAGAAAGTCGTGCCAAAGGGGTTGATTTAGCGTGTTTCATTACATCGCTGTATAACTACAATTTGTTTTAGATCGGAGTGTTTGGAACCTTCTTTCGGCAGTGAAGGTATCACAATGACGTCTTGATAGTCTAGACACCCGACATTTTTGTTCAGAATGTTGAATACTGAACTTCAATTTAAATTAAATAAAGTGATAACATGGTTAAATGTGGCAAATACAGTCACGAAAAGTATAACTCTTCATTCATGCCATCCAATGTTTCATTGTTAAATTATATTTATATATGGCAAAAGACTGAAGTGCAAATCCAAAAGCTTTAGCATGCTCCTTAGTTAATTAGCCTAATATACATGCTTCTGCTGTCAACGCGTCGGTGCAAAGAAGGGGGCGAGGACGCAGGAAGCTAATTGTATTTTCATTTTCGCGGGATAGCGCTAAAAAGCTTTTGAAAAATCCATAGCTCCCAAGAGGGCGATAACAGAAGAACAAAGCAGAGAGGGAATTGTGCCCTGTTAAATATTCACAGAGCATCAATCGGTGACGCCACAATGTGACGTGAACGATTTCTAAATGGAATGAGAGAGTTACTGTTTGCTGGAGGGCTTGGATTGACTGGCGATGTGGGCATAGAGTGCAGGCCCACTAAGAATGATGTGAAGTTGAAGAGAAACTGTAACAACTATAGCGTCGTGATCAGGGTTCTGTTGAAATATCATCTGTGCTCCTTATTCTTCACACCAGCTTTCGTGCACTGGTATCTCACTCTTACGTAGCACCGACCAACCTTGAGCCTTCGTCCGCTCAAATATCATCTGTATTTCTCATTTCTGACACCAACTTGTGTCCTTGGAATTCGGGTTACTTAGTGTGCATGCGGGTATTATTGGTATCTCACTCTTACGTAGCACCGACCAACCTTGAGCCTTCGTCCGCTCAAATATCATCTGTATTTCTCATTTCTGACACCAACTTGTGTCCTTGGAATTCGGGTTACTTGGTGTGCATGCGGGTATTATTGGTATCTCACTCTTACGTAGCACCGACCAACCTTGAGCCTTCATCTGCTCAAATATCATCTGTATTTCTCATTCCTGACACCACCTTCTGTGCTTGGCATTTGGGTTACTTAGTGTGCATGCAGGTATCATTCATATTCCACATTCACTTGGAACCGACCAACCTTGTTATGTAACTAATATTTACCTTTTTTCTGTTGAAATATCAGCAAAATTATTTAACGCCACCGTAAATATATATTCCTTCTGGTGTAAGCGAACAAAAAACGTACTAAAGCTCTGTCTAGGTCTTTACTTTCTTTCTTTATTTGGTGTTTAACGTCGTTTTTAACCACGAAGGGTTATATCGCGACGGGGAAAGGGGGAAGATGGGATAGAGCCACTTGTCAATTGTTTCTTGTTCACAAAAGCACTAATCAAAAATTTGCTCCAGGGGCTTGCAACGTAGTACAATATATTACCTTACTGGGAGAATGCAAGTTTCCAGTACAAAGGACTTAACATTTCTTACATACTGCTTGACTAAAAATCTTTACAAAAATTGACTATATTCTATACAAGAAACACTTAACAAGGGTAAAAGGAGAAACAGAATCCGTTAGTCGCCTCTTACGACATGCTGGGGAGCATCGGGTAGATTCTTTCTCGTCCCAACCAATATGGGACTCCCCCTGGCCCGCGGGGGGTGCTCTGTCCAGGTTTGGATACGTGGAGAAAGCAACCTTCAAGTTGAACACATGCCCACAATCAACAGTCTGGCTGCTTTCTGTGCAGAGTCATATATATATGTTCTGTAACGTGTGCACGCAGGTATCACTAACATCCGACTCTCACCAAGCACCGACCAACCTTATACCTTGGACTGTTGAAATCACAACCTCTAAAGCATCAGCCAACCTTGTATCTTGTCCGTGAAAATGTCACGACTATACCTCAAACCACCGTGTGTGATTGGTACAATAGGACTACTGTGCAAGCATATATCACTTATATTACTATCTCACCAAGCTACTACTAATGATGTACCTTTTATGTTGAAATATCACGAATATACCTCACACCACTGTTTGTGCATGGTACAAACAGTGATTCGTGTGTATATGCAGGTATCAATAACATTCCTCATCAACTCTCAATCTTCGACCGACCGTATACGTTCTCTAAATCGTACACACGCGTATCACTAATACCCCACTCAGGTCAAGCACAGGTCAACCTTGCACCTTCAGTCTTTCTGTTGAAATATCACGAATATACCTCACACCGATGTCTGTGCACAATACGACTAATAACACTTCAACTCGCACCAACTCTGAAGCACCGACCAACCTTGTACCTTTTCTGTTAAAATATCACGAGTATACCTCACTTTTACCTTTTTGTGCACGCAGGTATCAATAATATTACACTATCACCAAGCACCGACCAACCTTGTGCCTTTTCTGTTAAAATATCGCGGGTATACCTCACTTTTACCTTTTTGTGCACGCAGGTATCCATAATATTACACAATCGCCAAGCACCGACCAACCTTGTACCTTCTCTGTTGAAATATCACGACTATACCTCACACCGCCTCATGTGCGTGGTATACAATACGACTCCCGTGCATGCAGATATCACTAATATTCTTAGCGGCCCCACCTACGAGTGTTTACCCCAATCATACACCGACAAAGGCGATCTATAGCCGTTCTGGAACGTCTCCGAGGCCCGTGTTTTGGGCGAAAAGGAAGACGGTGTTTAAAGATGGCTAATCTGTCTCATCTGTGTGTACAGATCCCTGTCTTGCAAAGCCTAAACCCCTTGTCTTGTCTGTCTATCTGACTGTGTGTGTTTGTCTCTCTGTCTTTGTTTCTCTCGATCTCTCTCATTCTCTGTCTGTCTCTCCCCCCTCTCTCTCTCTCTCTCTCTCTCTCTCTTTCTCTCCCTCTCTCTCTTTCTTTCTCTCTCTTTCTCTCTCTTTCTCTCTCTCAATCTCTCTCTTTTTCTTTTTTCTTTCTCTCTCTCTCCTTCTCCCTCTTACTCTCTCTCTCTCTCTCTTTTTCTTTTTTCTCTCTCTCTCTCTCTCCTTCTCCCTCTTACTCTCTCTCTCTCTCTCTCTCTCTCTCTCTCTCTCTCTCTCTCTCTCTCTCTCTCTCTCTCTCTTCGTTTCTATGTATCTCCACCTTTCTCTCTCCATCCCTCTCTATCCCTCTTGCATTCTCTTCCTCTCTCTCTCTCTCTCTCTCTCTCTCTCTCTCTCTCTCTCTCTCTCTCTCTCTCTCTCTCTCTCAATGTATTTGTTGAATTTTATGCGTGACTATAATTTATAACTGTGCAGATACTATTGCTGTTATTTTAACCACTATTGTAAGGGGCTGTGGCCTTAGACAATTAAAGATTTGTTCTTGTTCTTGTTCTTGTTCTCTCTCTCTCTCTCTCTCTCTCTCTCTCTCTCTCTCTCTCTCTCTCTCTCTCTCTCTCTCTCTCTCCCCCCCCCCCCCCCGCATCTCTCACTTTTCCCAGTATGTTGCTTGGCTGATGGGGCTAAATGCATTGCATGTTGCACTTGCTTGAGAGAGCGGTCGTATGGTCGTGGAAATGTTGCTTCTGTGCTGTGCGTTCTGAAAAGGCAAAAGGTGCATGTGGGTACCCGGGTATGCATGCAGGTAGTCGCAATTTTAGGGATGGGGGAAAGGAAGGGAGCACACAATGCGTAGACACAGCAAGCAATTCGCCAAGGATTTCTGTGCTAGGCTCAAATTGTGACTTTTTGTCCTCATGTTGCTAGACAGTGGTTTTTGAAAATATTTGGCCCATTCCTGCTATTGTTGTTATGCAGGAAGCGTGGCACATGCTGCTGATATGCACAAGTGGTATTTGTTTTGGCTGGTGCGAAGTTGTCAAAGCTGGTGAGCAAATCTATTGTGCTTTTAAATCCTAGGGTGGTACAGAGAAGCTAGACACAATATTGAAAACGAAACGTGAGAGACATGCTTCGTTGTTAAGGAACTGAAGCTGAAGCTTTCAGCGGGCATTCCGCGACAAGCAGCTTGAACTAACAACGTCTATCAAAAGGATATATTGCCATACCTTCTGCACAAGATCAGATACACATGCACCTTAAGTATGATGTGTTCACAGACATACATACATGTATGTCAAATGAAACAACAATGAAGATTTACAATAACGGTGTTGCGGCTCGTCTGCACTTGGCATAATTTGGACAAAAAACGAGAACACGATAGACGCTCTGCCAACACTGACACACTGAAAATTAAACACTACCCTCCCCCACCCCCACCCCCCCCGCCATCTCCCCACTCTAAAAAAAAACCACATAAAATCAAAAAAGCAAAGCTAAAAGTAGTACGGGAGATCGTTGGCGTATGCACATTTTTCGTTCTTTTATAAATACCCGAATGACGCTGAAACAAGCAGGGTACGTTTTGTGTTCTGACAGTGCTGAACGATTTCAAAGGACAAAACCAACGATATAAAAAGGGCCATGAAATCTCAGTGATCGCATCTCCCACAGGAAGCGCTCCAGCCGGTGCGCACAGGTTGCAGCATCGACAACCCCCTTCCGGTTGCGTGCACAGCATCTCGTCCACTTCCGGGGTAGACGTACCTTTCGTCGATACCCAATCTTTTGTGTGCAGCATGTCGTAACAATCAGTTGCACAAGTGGCTTTGAAGAACAGAAAGGTGAATGAATTTGGGGTGAGACACGGGGAAGAGGGGGTGGGGGAGGAGTGGGTGGGATGCATTGATGGAGGGCGGGGAAGGGGAAGGGATGCGCGCAAGTCTTTCTGGACAACAGAAAAGTGCATGCATTTTTAAGCGAGATGCTGGTGGGTGCAGGGATGGGGATAGAGATAACAATCAGGGCATCAGATGTTTGTAGCAGAAAAGTCAATGATTTGATCTTTCGCGAGGGACAGGGGGTAGGAGGAAAGGGAGAGGCAGAGTGGTGAAACGGTAGCGATGGTGGATTCGCCGTTTAAACAGAGTGTTGGGGTGGGAGTGGGGAGGGGGTCGGGGAAGAGGACAATACGTGCACAAGGCGAAGAGGCTTTCAGGAGAATAGTAAGGGTGAATGGATCTTGCGTGAGGTGCAGTTAGGGAGGGGGTGTGACGGGAACGGGAGTGGGACAAGGGAGGGAGAAGGTGGGGGACATAATGCAAAGGAGGATGCACCGTGTGGATAGCTCTTATCATCTTCCTGTGCTGTGTCTGGCTGTCTGGGGTCTCACCTGGGCCCGCAGAGCCAAGAGGACAGCGACCCAGTCTGGAGCTCGCCCCGTGTTTCACCTTCACGGCTTTATTTTGTACCTTCATTCATGGCTCGCTTATCGGAAATGAAACAGACAGGTGCCTTTAAAGCCAGGGTGCTAGATGCTAAGGGCTTCTTGCTCTTTGTATTGCCACCCTCGTCCTTCCCCCTCCCCCATAACCCTGGCCCCGCGCCACCTTCTTGTTCTGCCCCTCCCCCCTCCCCCCATCCTTGTTTCACCTCATCTCAACCACCCTTCCTCCTCTTCCTCATAATGTCTCATCTAAAGCCAAGGTGCTAGATGCTAAGGGCTTCTTACTCTTTGTATTGCCACCCTCCCCCTCCTCTATAACCCTGGCCACTCGCCACCTTCTCATTCTGCCTCTCCCCCATCCTTATTTTACCTCATCTCAACCACCCTCTCTCCTCTTCCTCAAAATATCTCATTTAAAAACCACACCATCGATCCTGGAGTGTCCTTGCTCTAATTTCAAACGCTACCACACCTTACCCATCCCCTTCCACGTCCTTCCCTTCCTCTCTACTCCTCTCCGATTCTTCTTTCCAACCCAAACTGTGCACTTTGATATCTCCTCTGGATCCAATGTCTCATCGCCTGCCGCACTCTTCCGTCCAACTCTGGAGTGTCCTTGCTCTAAATTTACCCCCCTACCCTCACCTTCATCAATTAACTTCTTACACCCTTCCAGTCACTCTCTATTAACTCCCATCTCCATTCCAAAACAAACCGGGTACAGGGGTATCTCCTCTAGATTCAATTGCTTAATACCACACTTTTGCATTCAACTCTGGAGTGTCCTTGCTCTATATTTACCCCTCTACCCTCACCTTCATCAATTAACTTCTCGCACACTTCCCGTCACTCTCTATTCTTTTATCTCCAATCCAAAGCAAACTGGTACAGGAGTATTTCCGCTCTGGATTTGATGTCTCATTATACCTACCACACTTTTTCATCAAACGGCGGAGTGTCCTTGCTCTAAATGTAACTGTCTACCCTCATCTCCATCCATTCACCTATCGCAACGTTCCAGTCACTCTCTATTCACTCCCATCTCAATCCAAAACAAACCGGGTACAGTGGTATCTCCTCTGGATTGAATTGCTCATTATACCTACCACACTTTTGCATCCAACTCTGGAGTGTCCTTGCTCTAAATGTACACCCCTACCCTCACTTCCATCTATTCACTTCTTGCACCCTTCCTGTTACTCTCTGTTCACTCTCATCTCAATCCAACTCAAACCGGGCACATGGGTATCTCTTCAGGATTGAATTGCTCATTATTCCATTATACAGTTTTTCATCAAACCGCGGAGTGTCCTTGCTCTAAATTTAACTCTACCCTCACCTCCATCCACCATCGAACGCTGGAGAAGAAGAAGAACCTCCATCCACGCCCTTCCCTTAACTTTTGCTACCCTCTCCCCTACCACCCCCCCCCCCCCCCGGCTGTTGAATCTCTTTTGGGTTCGAGGCCACAACTGCACAAGGTGTGTTCCGCGCTAATGATAACGACCTACCTATGTTGGCGGTACTGAAGCTCAGCGGATCTTTGCTCGTTTGTCACACCTGTTGTGAAACGATTGAAGACGATCCCTGGCGGGGCATAGTCTGATATCCATGATGTGATGATCAGCGTGTGGTTTGGGGTGGGGGGAGGGGCTGGATGAAATCCTCACTGCTTCGTTTCAGACTTCTCCCCTACTGAGCTCTCAAGGGTGAGAGCCCTGTGCACAAGTCTATTTATTGCTTTGAACTTTGAAAACTCAATTGGTATTATGATTGTACCTTCCTCCCCCCAATGTGCTTATCTTTAACAACTCTCAACCACACTCGTTTCTGTCTGCTATACAAATCGAACTGCACCACATTCACCCAAACTTGATTCTTGCAATCCTTTCATTTGCAGAAAAATACTGTCAGGTACCCTACCCCCCCATCATTCTGTATAATTATTTAGCTGCCTGATCCTCTCTGTCTGTCTCTGTCTCTGTCTCTGTCTCTCTCTCTCTCTCTCTCTCTCTCTCTCTCTCTCTCTCTCTCTCTCTCTCTCTCTCTCTCTCTCTCTCTCAATGACTGTCTGTCTGCCTGTCTGTCTGTATTCGGCTTCTCTTTCTCGATCGATGACTGTGTGTGTGTGTGTGTGTGTCTGTCTTCTTCTCTGTCTCTGTCCGAGTCTGTTTGTCTCTAGTTTTGTCTGTCTGTCTGTCTCTCCTCTGTCTCTTTCTCTCCCCCCCCCCCCCCTCACACACACACACTGTTCTGCACCGCCTCTCCCACGAAACAACCTCTGCAGTCTATGGTAGGGACCTCACCGCCTCGTAGACAAGCTAGCTGGCAGACAACTCTAGCACGCGACAGGCATTACCTGCAAATTTCCCAATCACGTTGCGTGTCCGTCATCTCTTTTATCTCCTCTCAGGTTCCTATTATCCCCCGGCATCCCGAGTCAAAAGCCTGTTTATTCCGTAAATGTTTGTTATGTCTCGCGCTTGGAACATATGTTCACTTTCACCTGATAGACGGCAAAATGAGCCGCTTGGGTGGCGTTTAAACATTGCGAACCCAGGTGTGAGTATGACGTATGAGAGAAGAGATGCTTGAATCACTACTTTGGTAAGATTTGGATGCTCTGCGACCTCAATCAAAGGATTCGTTCTTGACATGTTTTTGTAGTCGCAATGGCTTGATTTGTTCCCGTCTGGGTTTGTTTAAGTTGAAGGTAACTTGTCCATCCCACAGTGAACCTTTGAGGCCCCACGACTGTTATTGTGAATGCAGGTTGACCTCGAGAAGCTAAACAAGTGTATTACATCAAGGTGTCATATATGCATGTGTTTTGGAGGGGGAAGGGGGTACATTATTCAGCCCAAATGACCAACATATTTTGTTACCTGTGAGTTTGATGTGGGGAAAAAGCCGAGTTGACAAGAGGGAAAACACGTTTCTTCCGCAACCCTGATCCAGAATCACCTGTTGTTCAAGTCAAATCTACTGTTGATACATTGCTTTTTGTTAAACAAGTGGCTCGTCAGAAACATGCATGCGGTTTATCTTTGCGTCTCTGTCAATATATTGAAGAAGGACGCAAAAGATCACAGAACTGACACTCCTCGTTTCCAGCGAAACTGAAATGGTTCTCGGGCCAGCTGATCACATCGTTTGCTTTTACAGAGGCCCTGGGGCTTGAGTTGATGTTGAGTTTAAATCAATTACCCCTGATTTGTGTTATCATCAGGCACTGGTCTGGGGTTGCTGTGCTGGTAGCTATAGGTATCGCGCTACGTCTGCTGTTCTGATTGTGTGAAATGGTCTGTTGATGTTTCGTATCAGAGCTGTTAGTTCACAGTTGTCCCTCAGCGTTTGAAACGTTTGACCTTCGCCCATGAACTGATAGCAGAGAGAAATCCGTAAACGTTGTGTGTGTGTGTATGTGTGTGTGTGTGTGTGTGTCTGATGAATTATCAAACTTGTCTTTTTCTGTATTTATTTGTTTGTTTATTTCTTGATTCCTTTTTTTACATTTAGTCAAATTTTGACTAAATGTTTTAACATAGAGGGGGAATCGAGACGAGGGTCGTGGTGCATGTGTGTGTGTGTGTCTGTCTGTCTGTGTGTGTGTGTAGAGCGAGTCAGACTAAACTACTGGACCGATCTTTATGAAATGTGACATGAGAGTTCCTGGGAATGATATCCCCGGACATTTTTTTTTCGATAAATGTCTTTGATGACGTCATATCCGGCATTTTGTAAAAGTTGAGGCGGCACTGTCACACCCTTATTTGTCAATAAAATTGATTGACATTTTGGCAAAGCAATCTTCGACGAAGGCCGGACTTTGGTATTGCATTTCCCCTTGGAGGCTTAAAATTTAATGAATGAATTTGGTCATTAAAAATCTGAAAATTGTAATTAAAATTGTTTTTTTATAAAACGATCCAAAAATACGTTTATCGTATTGTTCATCATTTTCTGATTCCAAAAACATATAATTATGTTATATTCGGATTAAAAACAAGCTCTGAAAATTAAAAATATAAAAATTATGATTAAAATTAAATTTCCGAAGTCGATTTAAAAACACTTTCATCTTATTCCTTGTCCGTTCCTGATTCCAAAAACATAATAGATATGATATGTTTGGATTAAAAACACGTTCAGAGAGTTTAAAAGAATAGAGATATAGAAAAGCGGGCTATCCTCCTCAGCGCAACCGCTACCGCGCTTTTCTGTATTGTTAATTTCACTGCCTTTGCGTCGAGCAGTGGACAGACGATGCTACGAGTGTACGGTCCTGCGGAAAAAATGCAATGCGTTCAGTTTCATTCTGTGAGTTCGACTGAGCTTGACTAAATGTTGTATTTTCGCCTTACGCGACTTGTTTCGCGTTTTCACATGCATTTATAACAGTGTGTTAACAAAAGTCGTCTTTAGAGACAGACACGGGGGCAAGGGAGGGTGGGGGCCGAGAACGAGACAGAAAGAGAGGGAGAGAGAACTCTATAACACACACACGCGCGCGCGCACGCACAGGTCTATTTAATACAAACAGACACAAGATACAAGCGAAAAGAAAAGCTGGCCTTTTTTTTTTTAAAGAAGAAAACAAACTTTGTCAATAAAAATCAGAAGTTATTGGAGGAGTTAATTCGTATACAAACTGATGAAAGAAAATATTCCCGCTAAAAATTCAACTTGCTAAAAGTCTGATACTGACGGGTTGTCAGGATCGTGCAGAAAAGCACGCTTTGCAGCTAGCCACGTTTCCACATTAACTGGGCTCCAGCCAAGAGCAGCATATCATCATTACTCGGGGAAACCGTAGTTCCCGAAAAAATCTCATGACCAATAAAGCACGTCGCTCAAACATGCTGCCTAATGAATATGCCCCTCTTCACAATTTGTTCAGTATTGCCACCGCTTGCTCGGACCAAATGAAGCAAATCACCGATCACTTGAAGAGCTTGCAGACTCGTGATTCAATCATCCCACGGCCGTCTCTTGACCCAGGTCACGAACGAGAGGGTCTGTGAAGCCGTCCGCAGGCTCTGCGCTTTTCAAGCAGTCTTCTGCTGTGAGAGGTTTCGCTCAGTACTTGTGAGCCTGGACACCAAGGGCAGCTAATTGTAATTAGGCCCATTTTGGCTGGCGTTGGCCGTTTCAACTTCATCTGGACAAATTGTGCGACGTCGTTGATTGGTTTTACACGGTCTTTGGCAGCGGGTGTTGGAACTTTGGTTACTATGCATGTGCAGTTGCACAAATGTTTGCATTGGCTTCAGGCTGTAATTACGAATATTTGATAGCTTGAGTACAACCCTTTGCCTTCAATGTTAAGGCTTGAACGTCTTTTTCTTGGTTACTATCAGTTCAAGATTAGCAGCATGCCTTGTGTTTACATATATATATATATGCTGGGTGAGTGTTGGTAAGATGTCAGTGATTACATTTATGACATCTTTAACTGAACACTTACCAATGTATCTCTATTTGTGTGCCTGACTTTTTCATATGCCCCATACAACCACATTTACGAAATGATCTGCCTAACACTTACGATTGCTTTTCTTGCTTGCAGATATCGACGAGTGCGCGACAGAAGGAGGCAAGTTCGGCCACCACTGCCACAGCAACACAGTGTGTGTCAACACCGCGGGGTCCTACCGCTGCCAGTGCCACGACGGACACAACAGGCTTGACCCCTTCACCTGTGAAGGTAGTGAGACCTCCCAGCACTCCTCCGCCCGGCCCCTCCGCCCACATCTCCATCTCCCTGTCCCCATCCCCCTCCCTTTGCTTCTTTGCCTGATGCTGAGTTTAGGTGGGCTTCTGTCCCCGTGCCTTACCTGTCCCAGCTGGGCTGTTTCGTTGTAGCCCTGGTTTCAACATCTGTTGCTAATATTCTTTTCTCCTCTTGCCCATGTTAGCGTATATTTCTCTAATCGTTATTGCTCTGGCTGCCACTTTTTTCTCAGCTCTTTTTAAAAATCAATGATCTTCGAATTAAGCTTTTTTTTTTTTTTTAACCCAGTCAGTCTTCTTCTAATTGTAATGGCTGTGTCCCCTTCTTTGTTTTTTATATTTAGTCAAGTTTTGACTAAATATTTTAACATCGAGGGGGAATCGAAACGAGGGTCGTGGTGTATGTGTGTCTGTCTGTGCGTGTGTGTGTGTGTGTGTGTGTGTAGAGCGATTCAGACTAAACTACTGGACCGATCTTTATGAAATTTGACATGAGAGTTCCTGGGTATGAAATCCCCGAACGTTTTTTTCATTTTTTTGATAAATGTCTTTGATGACGTCATATCCGGCTTTTCGTGAAAGTTGAGGCGGCACTGTCACGCTCTCATTTTTCAACCAAATTGGTTGAAATTTTGGTCAAGTAATCTTCGACGAAGCCCGGACTTCGGTATTGCATTTCAGCTTGGTGGCTTAAAAATTAATTAATGACTTTGGTCATTAAAAATCGGAAAATTGTAAAAACAAATAAAAATTTATAAAACGATCCAAATTTACGTTTATCTTATTCTCCATCATTTGCTGATTCCAAAAACATATAAATATGTTATATTCGGATTAAAAACAAGCTCTGAAAATTAAATATATAAAAATTATTATCAAAATTAAAGTGTCCAAATCAATTTAAAAACACTTTCATCTTATTCCTTGTCGGTTCCTGATTCCAAAAACATATAGATATGATATGTTTGGATTAAAAACACGCTCAGAAAGTTAAAACAAAGAGAGGTACAGAAAAGCGTGCTATCCTTCTTAGCGCAACTACTACCCCGCTCTTCTTGTCAATTTCACTGCCTATGCCGTGAGCGGTGGAGTACGAGTATACGGTCTTGCTGCGTTGCATTGCGTTCAGTTTCATTCTGTGAGTTCGACAGCTACTTGACTAAATATTGTATTTTCGCCTTACGCGACTTGTTTCTTCCTGTAGTCGTTGGCACCTGTTTGCCACCACTCCTCTCTTCTTAATGCCACTCAAAGTCCTAATAGTTTCTCTTTCATTAGAAATCCATACACTTCATTCATTTTTTTCTATCTTCAAATTTCCGTTATTAGCGGGCTTTGGCTTGCACTTTTCGCATACTTCTGCTGCTGCTGTTTGGGTGCTGTAAACGTTTCCATGTCTTTCCTCATGCTGATGAACGTTTTCTGTAGACTACCCTTTAAAAACATGTATCCATATTTTGCCTTTTCTGACTGTTTCCATTTGACCATGTGGAGAAATATGTCTGAAGAATTTGGCCAATTTACCTACCATTATTGCTTTACTTCTTTCTGTTGGTTCTCATTTGTGTCGCCTAAGATCCCTGTCCCAAATGTCCAGCGTCGCTTACTCACTTCCTCTCTCATTGCTCCCCCAGAGCCCCCCCCCCCCCCCCCCCCCCCCCACACCCCCCCACCCACACACACACACACACACACTGTATCGCGCCCCAACCCCTTCCTCCCTTTTCTTAACTTGAATTGAGCTGTTGTAATGATTTTTGGTCTGTTGCAATGGGGCCGAGTTGGGCCTTTGAGGGGAAACAAAGTGTTGGTGTACTGTACATTTGAATGTGAAGGTGTCTGTCAAGCGAGAAACTAGTCTGGTGTGCGTGTTACGGTCGTACACGTGGTCAACGTGGATTAAGATAATCAATTCCATCGTCTTCATGGCGTTATTGTGATTCGTTTTTTTATTTTTTTATTGCATCTTTCTTCAACCAACATGACAAGCTAGTCCAATGTTCTTAAGTGGTATGACTTTTTGTGCAAAGCTTTGTGGTGTTTTTCTTGACTAAATGTGAAACGCAAAGTTTTCACGGAGTGTATTCCGTGTCTATAATTATTACCTGGAATCGTGATGACTTAGTTGCTTTCAGTTCTTGAACTGAGGAGATCTGCTATGCTTTCCTAAACGAGGGAGATGAAGTTTTATTCATTTTCCCCGCGCTGGTGATAACGAAAAAAGTCCAAAGTGTATCACGGTACAATCACTGGAACATTCTGTCTTATTGAGAGAGAAACTCGTGAGATAAATGACTTCATTACCATTGGTTTTTGAAGAAGTGAAACTTTCCCTCGCAGAAATGTAAACACAATCACTTCAATCTGAAATTATTATGGTAATAGCGGAAACTTGCTTAGTAGCTATTTGCAAATGGTTGTATTTGCAAGTCGAGGGTTCTATGTCAAGATGTAACCTCAGCTGCTCTCTTTCATTTACCGGTCCCGCATATCCTAATATATTGAAGGGACTTTAAAACCAACAACCAACCATCTCTTTCATCGACAAAACATGCGTGATGTAAATTTTTACATCTACTGATGAAGTGCGTTACATTTGCCACCAGTTACAAACTATTTTTGTTTTTCATTTCCACAACACAGGTAGTATTTAACATATATTGACATAATATCCCATAAGAAACGTTTAAAGGCCGAGTTGTAGTCGCGTAGAACACAAACCGTATATTCATAATTACCCAGCTATCCAAAGAATACGCATTTATGAAGAATTGTTGACATGTTAAACTAGTATGTGAGTGTGTTTTGGAGAGCAGAATCAGTTGTGAATATATATATGTGTGTGTGTGTGTGTGTGTGTGTGTGTGTGTGTGTGTGTGTGTGTGTGTGTGTGTGTGTGTGTGTGTGTGTGTGTGTGTGTGTGTTTTGAGTGATGCACACAGCAAGGGGAAGATTGGGCTCAAAAGTGAAGTTGCACATTGTTTTTGTATTCGAGCTTTTGTATGCAGCGTTTTTGTACCACATGTATATGATATTGTGTGCTGAGAAAAGTTGCTGCGTTTTCCTACCGAGAGAGCAAAGTACCAACCAAAGGTAGGATTGTTTCTTTGCTTTATTTCTACAAGTGTCACTTTTTCTCTATTTCTTTTCTATTGAGCGTCTTGTTCTGGTTTTGCAGTAGTAGCAGCCAACAAAATAAACTTGTTTACAATTGCTAGTTTGTTAAGAACTGAGAGGGGCGGGGAGGCGGGTTGTGGGAAGGTTTGATTATTATTCACTATCCTGCATAAATACTTCAAGATTTTACCCTCATCCCAGTAAACTCAGAGAAAGTAAAGAGTTCCTTAAAATATATATCAAGTAGAAGTAACACAGTTTTGACCCAACTTTCAGATGTCATCAGCGTAAAAGATTTTCCTTCTGTCCTTTGCAATTCTTCTCTCTGTTTGCTTCTTCGCAATATAGCTGTACACTAACAAAAAAGAACGTTGACCACTGCTGAGTCCATTTGCGATGGTAGGTACTTTGCTTTCTCCGTGGATTCAAGCACTTTCTTTCGCAGGTGTGTTTGAAGTTGAACACGATGGGAAGAAGATGGTCATAACAAGAGAATGTGTGCCGGTGTATTCTATTGACAGTGAATATGCACACTTTTGTACAATGTGTAATTTAAATTGGCTTATCAGAGACTATATGTATATTTGCACTATTGTTACTATACTGTTGAAGATTGAAGTCGTTTGCAACACACGGTGCGAAATATTGTTTTTGTGTTTGAAGGAGGCTGGATCAAGTATGGACATGTATTATAAATATTGATATAAATCACTGATTTAAACAAAATTGTCGATACAAAAAATGATTACTTGATGTTTGTATCTATGTTTCTTGCGAGTTTTTTTTGTTAATACATTTCAGCTGAGTTGCTGAAATCATTGTACCAATGGGTTTTTTTTCTTGTTGATTGTTGTGAAAAGGTATCCTTCAAAACGAAAGATATCAATGACATTTAAAATGCATTTATTCAGTTTGTTTTGTTGTTATAAAATCATGATTGTGCACCTCATTTCTCTTCATTGTTTTCAACGGTGATTCTGGCTAATTTCAGTTGATGTTTTTTTAATTCATCAAATTAATGAGCAAGTTAATGTGTCTTTGTTCTCAAATATTTGTTGCTACCTCTTGAGACACGAGTCAGGTTTAGTTGTACAGAGAATAAATATTTCCCATTTCCATTTTCTGGTGTTTCTGTTTCCAGTGCTGTACGAGGGATGAGAGAAATTTGTATTTTGTCTAACACTTACAAACCTCTCACTAAAAGCAAAACGCGGAAATTTAACAAATCTGACAAAAGCCAGCAGTGAACATTACTAAAAAATCTAAAAACCAAGTACGAGGTGCGAGACAATATTGATATTTTTTTTTGGGGGGGGGTGGGGGGGATGGAGGGGGTAGTTCTTTCAGCTAAACCCCCTTTCTCCGATTACTGAACCATTCACAAGGTTCAGTCAAACAATGTAGCTGTGATGCTATGTGAATGAAGAGCGAATGGCACTGCCCATGGTCTATCCAACAAACACATATTGTTACTATTGTCGCGTCAGCTCAGAGGCTGTTACCGAGTCATTGTCGGCACTCCTCTCTCAGCCCCCACTGTAGAAGGGGACTATACCGCTCAAGTCTCTACACGTTATGGTTAGTATTAGCCAGCTCATGACCATGGGGAAAGGTTGATAACAATTACAGGAGATGGACAAGATAGGACCAGGAACCCTCTTTGCACTGCAAGGGGCCAGCTCCAAGTCTTGCTGTTATCTTCTGCGATGATGATATGTTATGTCTAGCCTTTTAAGAGTTGTATCGGGTCAAAACCTCGTTGGGCACCTCCCTTTCCTCCCAGCCCTACCTTGACTTCTGTACTTTCGCCCCATTCAGAGCATATCACACTTCCAAAGAGAACTCCCAATGAGCCTATACACTCGCATTTTCAAGTTTTTTTCTTCTTTTTTTTCCTTTTTTCCCTTTTGGTCAGTGGCATGGAATGATTTTCTTGACACGTTCACGATAACAGCTTGTTCTTGAAAGCTACAGATAATTTTAAAAAGAAAAGCTTTGTAAGAAACGAAATAGCCCGATCGTTAAAAAAAAGGAAATGCTGAGGTGCACCAAGCACCTGCTCAAATATGTCACCTCCTGCTTGAGGCCTGACTGAGCTGTCCAAATGACTGATGTGTTTTATATTGATAACCAGCACAAACCTGGCCCTACTATCTATCCAGTTGAGCAGCTATGATCTGGCTTGATTCCATGCCAGAGTCAAAAAGAGAAAAGAATAACCGGCGATCTTTTTGTTTTTACTCTTGTCTGTTTTCTTCCTTTTTTCTATTGTCGTTTTATACATTGTTTTCTTTTCGTTTTGTAATAAGCACCAATCTCGTGAAATTAATATCTTTTTAACCTACAAGGGAAAGAGGTTTAGGCGTATGCACTCGATTTTAAATGATACATTTTCCCATTTCTAACCATGCTCTAAGATGACCCTCAGAAAAGATTGGGCGCGGAAGAAACAAATCCTCCAGACCTTGCCTGGCGCAGTCCAGCCAGCCAAAAGGAGACTGCAGGATAAGCGTGCAAGTGCAAGATTTCAGACCAGAAATTCCGTGCAAAGAGATAATGGAAAGCGGTAAAGATGAAAGAGAAGCAATAGTTTCAGGCACGCCATTAGCAACACAAATCAGTCACGTTGAACAGTTTTCGCCCAGGCCCTCCGGGTGAAATGCTCTTCTTTGGGACGCTCGGCTGAACGTCTGGACGTGGCGGTGCGCTTTTGGCAGAGTCTGCCCTTGGAGAGAAAGCAAAATGATTAGTTTTTAGAACTCTTGTGTAGATGTGCTTTAGTCATTCGTAAGGGACGTGTTTTCTAAAAAAAAAAACACAAAAAAACACAAAAAACACCTAGTGTCTGATAGTAAGGAGGTGTATTAGCGGAATTGAGAATTTTACGTTATACACACACAAAAAAATATTTTCCGTAAATTTCAAAGCCTCAGGTGAGCGGTTTTCGGTAGTCAAAGAATGAGCTAAAAGTATGTCTAAACCACAGATTTCCTCATCATTCATGATTAGTGAGTGTAGGGCTTTTTGAAAGTGAAACTTACACAGGACAAAATGTTAACTTGAAATCGGTACACTGGAGGACGTAAAGGGAGATAATAAAAAAAAGATTACTTTGGAGAAAAAATGTTAGTCGCATGTTCTTTCCTCTGCAATGCTTACACAAACTTTTGTCTTTACAAAAACTGGCTAAGGGGATTATTAAATTTAAATGAACGTAGTCATAATACCTTATTTAAATTAGCTTCCTCGCTCCGTAAAGAAAAAAATACAAGAATGCTCCTCCGTATAGTGCTGATGCCAGAATGGATGTGTCTACTTTTGACCTAAACCAAAATGGATGCCTATCACCAGGCGAACTAGAGCCAGGTAATTTAGGACAGGTGGATTATCTTCTCCTCCTCTTTCTACGAATCGTCTCCCTTTTTAACGGACTATTTTTCGCCGCGGTAGGTCCCTAGGGCGGAAGGAAGTGAGAGGCCTTAACCTCGGGCGCGCAAAGTTACACATGTGGACAGGAGAGTGTAAACTTGGGAGAGGGGGTGACTTTTTTCACCTGTTCAAATAAACACAAGAACAAATGCGCTAGGCGAGAGGTGTCGACAATTCTGGAAAGAATTGACTAACATTAGTGTTGTTCTAACAGTAGCCACCGGGTGGGGCTTCCACCCACAATTAATGTTTAGCCCTCTCCTTGAACTTCGCTGCAGGTTCAGAACAGCACTGGTCTTGATTGCACAGTAGCTGAAACGTTGAGGAGAGTTGGACTAAGATTAGTTTTGTTCTCTCATTGTCCCTATTGGTGTCCCCCAAAGCCCTCATTTTCCCTTAACATGGTCGGTGTTGGTGTAGATGTGTTTGCATTAATAATCATTTTTAAAAATTTGTATGTTTTTCTAATACGCAGGGTAGGTACCAATTCCTGAAAGACCTATAGATAAATAAATAAACAGCGCACCTCGTACATATTTCATCAAATTTAGGAGTCAAAAACTGATATCTTCGCGCATGCAAATACCCCTAACATTTCTGAACACAAACATTGATTTCAAACTGTCAACAACAGAACACTGTTGTTCTGTTTTGTCTGAAAGAATGAGAAGCAAAATTATGTGGTCGCTCTCTCTCTCTCTCTCTCTCTCTCTCTCTCTCTCTCTCTCTCTCTCTCTCTCTCTCTCTCTCTCTCTCTCTCTCTCTCTCTCTCTCTCTCTCCCTCTCCCTCTCTCTCTCTCTCTCTCTCTCTCTCTCTCTCTCTCGTTTCTGGCTAAACGGCGGTGCAGCATTTTTCTCTCCATGCATTGGTGTTATTTTATTGCTGGAAATGTGGAATTATTTCTCTGTACAAATTGATTTTCTTTAGTAGTAAAAAAATGTCCTACAATGATCCACCTTCTTCCACAAATTCGATAAAAATAGATATTTTTTTAATCAATTTGTTGATTGAAATGAAATGCACTGGCAATAGAATACACCTGCATGGCATTATGTTGCATCTCCGTTGGCAGAGAACGCATTATGTGTGTGTGTTATGTGGACGTTAAAAAGCAATCACTTCGGAGTGGGTTAAGATGCTTAGAGATGTTCTGGGCAATCAAAGTTCAACGAAATTACGACTGATCCTACGCAGCAGACTACATTTTCACTAGCTTCGTAACACACAAGCTTTGTGAATGTAAGTGAGTGTGTTCGAAATAGACATGCATTGAACCAACGAATCCGTGCAGACACAAAGACACACACACGCACGCACGCACGCACACCCATGCACACACACACACACACACACACACACACACACACACACACACGTACACACACACATTCACACACGCACACGCAAATACACACACACACACACACACGCACATGTACATGCACACACAGCAGTTTTACTGAGAGCAGGTATGGTATGAATCAATTGCAAAACAGAGCATCTCCGTTCGCCAGGACGAGAATTGGCCTTTTACTCCAGTAGACATTCAAGGTAAGTTCCGGTCCGAATGAAAATATAACTTCTGTATCTTTTAATGATTGTACTCCGCATGCACAGTCATACTGTCTACATTCCCGATGGACTCATGTCACCTTGGGGAAAAACTAATCGACAAGTTTCGTTGTGGGTTTTTTTCCCCTCCCACATGATGAGCTTTTTTGTGTGGATTACTGTTGTGAGATGGCCAGTATTTATTTAACCTTTGTGTTTGTGACTGCGTGCGCGCGTGCGTGCGCGTGTATGTGTGTGTGTGTGTGTGTGTGCGCTCGCGCGCGCGTGTGTGTGTGTGTGTGTGTGTGTGTGTGTGTGTGTGTGTGTGTGTGTGTGTGTGTGTGACTGTGTGTGTGTGTGTGCGTGCGTGCGTGCGTGCGTGTGTGTGTGTGTATATAGTTTGCCCTGAAGTTAAGTGCTTGATCTTTTAACGACTGACTTTGTCATTCAAGCCCACTTTTCTCACACAGAGTAGCCTTTCCCGTTGCATATTTTCAACTGAAAAGATAATAGAATATTTCGAAGTAAACGGTTTGTGCTAAAAAAAATTGTTAAAAAATTCGGTTCACTATATATTCTTAAAACTAATACACGCGCGTATCCGTTTGATGCTGACGACTTGCTTTATTACTTTTATTATTTGTTTGAAGTTTTTTCCCCTTCTATTCCTTTCAAACAAGAACAAAATGTAATAACATTGTTGAATTGTTCTTTTCTCCCCCCCCCCTCCCCCTCCCCTCCAATTAACTCATACAGAGTTATTGATATGAAGTGAAATGTTTTTATATCAATTTTCACACACAAAAAAGTCGGTCACGACAAAATGTTATTTACCACCTTTTTAATTTCACTCCGTTTTTATGGATTCATTCTGAGCATCTTATATGTAAGTAAACCTTTTTCGCTAATGATCCATACATCCATACAAATAATTCAATCATACTGATTGACCCTAGCTGTTAAGCACCCCCCCCCCCCCCTCTTTCATACACTCTCCTCTTCCGGCCGCGTATACTTCTTTTTCATCCATCAATAATCTGGGTCAAGGAAACGGCTAACTAATTACATTCACGTTCGGGGGATTTTCAACGCGCCCAGTCAGAACCAGTTAAAGAAAGATTTGCTGGCTCGACAAATTTTTCTCGCGGCAGGTAAATATGTAGGGGGGATAAACCTGAGGAGAAAGAAAAGCGGAATGGGTGGATGAGATGGGAGGGTTGGGTGACGGGATGGGGGTGGTGTGGAGTAGAGGGAGGCAGGTAGGTGTAGGGGTATCAGGAAAAGGAGGTACAGGTAGGAAGCAGCAAGGTGGGCGGAAGACGAGAGAAAGTAAAACACATGAGCAGGGGGGGGGGGGGGGGCGGAGAGGGGAGAGAGAAACAAAGAGAGTGGGTTTTAGGGCACGGCTTAGAGGGAAGAGGAAGTGGGGTACAGGTTAAAAACAAAATTAATGCAGGTAAGACTACAGGTAACGAGAGAAGGAATTTGGACGAAGAAAAAGAAGGATGAAACAAAGAAGAAGAAAATGACCACACACAAAAATCAGAGAAGGAGGGAGGGATGATGATGATGATGATGGAACTTTATTTTTCAAGGATATAGGTTTAAGGCGACGCCTTTTCTTACAACCGGTCCTAACTTCTAATACAAGAAGAAGAAGACCACGAACAAAAAGTTAAAAAGACACGGGTTTAGCGGAGAAGAAAGAGGATCGGGTAAGAGATTGCAAGTGAAAGTATAGCTTATAAAAAAAAAGGCAAGAGGAAAGAAGGAGAATGAAGGAGGAAAGAGGAAAAATAAGAGTTAATGAAAATCAGAGATGGAAGGCACTAGGGTAAGGGTGGAGGGGCGAAGGGCGGGGAGAGGAGGGGGGGGGGGCGGGAGGAAGATGCGGACGGAGCTGGGGGAGGGAGGACGGGTGCAGGATAAAGAAATGCAGGTAACAGAATATGTAAGAAAAGTATGTATTGAGCGGAAAAAGAGGATTAGAGGGGCGTAGAACCTGAAGGCGACAAGAAAGTCAAAGAAGGAAGACACGGGGATAAGGGGAGGGGGTGGAGGGCGTAATAATGCAGGTAAAATAACATGCAGGCAAATGTATACGTATAAATAAAGGAGGCAAGTAGATCAAAAAAGATGAAGGAAGAAGGAAGAAAAAAAAATTCAAAACAGTTGAAGGAACCCATTAGGGTAAAGATGAGTAAGGTGGGGGGGGGGGGGGGCGGGGAGAAGGGGGGGGGGGGGTTCTGGTAAATAATTCAGATGAAATTAGTAGTTACAAAAGTATGAAAGGGGAAGAAGAAAAAGAAGAAGAAGAATGACTGAAGAAGAAGAAGAAGAAGAAGTAGGCGACGACGACGACGAAAATTCGTGGGGAAAAGACACCCTAATAATGTTGAAGCTGGAGGCGGATTGCAGGAGCATGAGACGGGGGGGGGGGGGGGGGGGTGGGGGGGGGGGGGGGGTAGGGGAGGGAGTGAGAGGGGGAGGTAAAAGTAGAAGGTGCGCAGGTAAAGTAAAGGCGTCTAGCCGGGTCTGACAGCGCTGGGCGGGGAGCGGGCCAGAAAGGCTGTCTGAAATAGAAAGTTCCATCGCCTTGAAGAGTACAGTCTGACTCACAAGCTTCCGCCTCGCCTCACCTCGCCCGCACACCTTCAAGACGCGTGTCTGACGAGGATATAGGGCTGTCACGAATACACCCTAATTGTATAGTTCCTCCAGAAAGTTCCAGACAGTTTGGACTTCGAAATAGTGGAGGGTCTATATGAGTGAGAAGCGCGGTACCTGCGTTGCTAGACGTATGCATGCCCTTGACGGTAGAACTTTGAGGGCCCAAGAAGTCATTTTGTTATAACAGTTTTTTTCAAAAGCACTTTCTGCACACGCCCCCCCCCCCCCCCCCCCCTCCCCCTTCGCCTCCGAACGCCACAAGCTGAGCAAGGAACACACATCCGAGATTAAAGATTGACAGTCTCAGTCTTGTCGATACAAAATAATGAGACATCACTTCAAAGCAAAGATAGTTTGTATAGTCCGTTGGATGGTAAGCCAAAGTCAGGAGAAAAAAAAATTATAACCCAAATTAAAATCATAAACCGAAATTAAATAAGAATAGCGAAAATGTAAGCCCTATTCGATGGATCACTTCCAAAGTGCCTCCGCTCAGCCCTACTCAGCATTGCAGCTGTTTTTGCAGAGGTTTTTTTTTATCTTCATCTATACCTACCTCTACCAGCTGAGTTCAAAGTGATCATCGGTGAAAAGCAGATGGTATGCGAATCGAGACGTAGACTAAACGAATACACAAAGGCTTGGGTGTCGCAGAGGCTGGTTAGAGTTACGCTGTATTTAAAAACATTTTCCACAATATAAGAACGAACTCTTTTATGCGTAATGGAATGTCTGGTACATCTGACGGAAAAGCGAAGTTCCGAACGCAAACAGGCGGTTTTGGAGGTGTGTTTTTGTTTTGTTTTGTTTTGTTTTGTTTTGTTTAGTTTTTT
>NW_027125698.1:0-94507 GCF_037325665.1 Littorina saxatilis
TTGACGACAGAGTGCAACGTTTCTAAAATATGATCGGTGCTAACAGAGCAGCAGGAATATACGTGCCCTTGATGACTTGGTCACTTTCGGTTTCACGGTACCAGTAAAGTCGATCGAACCCCCCCCCCTCCCCCCCTTCCTTTTAGGACCTAAACAAATCTGAAAAAATCAGGTCTTGAAAGGAAGAAGTCTTGAGATGAGAGTAAATATAGAGAGGTTGTGGACAGACAAATCTGAGAAAACAGGGTCTTAAAAGGGAGGGAGTCTTTAATCAGGGGATATTAAAAGTGTTGTTCCACTGTACTACCAAAAAGAGGGGATACTGTTTGATGTTACTGTAAAGACTTACAGTAACACTGTTCTCTCCGATTGCCAGTGTTTGTACTTTGTAACAGATTGTATGACCGGCACGGTTGGCCTTGTGGTAAGGCGCCCGCCCCGTGATCGGGAGGTCGTGGGTTCGAATCCCGGCCGGGTCATACCTAAGACTTTAAAATTGGCAATCTAGTGGCTGCTCCGCCTGGCGTCTGGCATTATGGGGTTAGTGCTAGGACTGGTTGGTCCGGTGTCAGAATAATGTGACTGGGTGAGACACGAAGCCTGTGCTGCGACTTCTGTCTTGTGTGTGGCGCACGTTAAATGTCAAAGCAGCACCGCCCTGATTGGCCCTTCGTGGTCGACTGGGCGTTAAGCAAACAAACAAACAGATTGTATCCTGAAATTTAGCACTCCATGTGTTAACATTTCCACTTCCAGGTCTGTAGTGTGCAAACGTGTTGTCACTGTTACAGAGCAAATGAACTAACAAGAATACTAGTCTGATGTACATAAAATATGGGAGAGGTTTGGGGTCGGGGGTGGATGGCAAGCATAACATTGATAAATGACTATAGTTTTGCAGTGGTTTGCTCTCTTGTACTATGAGTGTTAACAGCAATTGTTTATAATTTGTTACTCAACTTACTGTAAGGACTATTACTATTAGCTTTTCTCAGCAACTGCAAACAATTGTGACTTAATTGCAAGAGCGCTTCATTAAACATTGGGATACTTCTTTTGTTTTTTTTAATGGCTATAGTGTAGAAACTAGAAATGCTGAGATACATTAATGTAGTCATGAACAACAGCAACAACAAAAACAAGAACATGTTTTGAATTCTGATAGCTAATGAAACTGACAGCTTGATTAGAATTATGTAGTTTTTGCAATTGCTGACTGAGTTGCATCCTTTGGTTTTACCTTGCATGGATTATCACCTTTGCTGACAATTGACTCATTGAGTGCAGTATTGAGTAACGTATAGTTATTTTATTTCAAGTTAACTTCTGGCTCTGCATGGTGTTAATCCTACTCAAACTTAGTCAAAGTAAGGTATCATTATTTATGAATAATGTGAAGTTGAAGATACAAATTAATGAGAAAGTTTGTGTATTTTTCTGTACACTCTTGCTATTTACTGTTTCAGTGCTGAACCATTTGCTTGAATGCTTGATCAGATGATGACAGAGTGACACCTGGTGGTACCCAATAAAACTGCCTTTGCTGCTATAACTACAAGAAATTTCTACAATTCAGAACAGTAAGTGCATGAGGTTCCATTTTAAGCTGTCAAGAGTAAATCTCAGGAATAGATTAGAAGATTTAGTTATGTCACACATGTCTTGCTTTCTTGACTTTTCTCACACTCTCTTGTCAGACTCAGAGAGTGCATGATTGTACATTTTTTTTACAGTAATTTTTTATGTTCCTAATTGGAAAACAAATGTGTCATAATCTTAGTGTTTAGGATAACTATATGGCAGAGAGAATCATGGAAATGATTGGGCGATGGGGGTGTGTCGCTGGTGTGCAAGAGGGTGGGTGGGTGTGGAGAGAGTAGTGATGGTAGTCAACTACTAACTAAAATATTACTGATTGCATACATTTAGTGTTTATTGATTTGGAGGGTGGGGGAGGAAGGCAAGCAGTATTATTACATGTGTATGGGTATACTAGTTGTGCATGTTCCAAATGGGGGTGGAGGTTGGCATGGCAAGCAATAGCTCAGTCGGTATAGTGGCCTTGAAACCGGTTGTGGGGATTTATTTCTCAGAATTGACGTTGTGCAGACTCTGCTTGGTTTCTGAATAGCTTATTAAGCCTGTGACTGTGTGCATACATAAAGATCTCAAGTTCACAGTTTCAGGGCTTGGAATTAATGGAAACATCAACACACATGTAGGAAAAACTCAAAAAAAGGAGGGGGGGGGGGAGTTTGGTCCCACGGTAGTGTTTGAATGAAAGCAATCTTACTTTTTAAGAGGGTAATCTTGCAGGACTATGATTCTTACATTGGTAGTTGACTAGTGTAGTTGTGGTTTTGTACTAGTGAGGAATGTCATCTATGTCATGTGATTTCTTGCTTCTTCTTTTTGTGTGTGCAGCTAAAGATGTTGGACCTTGCCTACAGCCTAGTTTTGCATAGATCTCCAACACCGTGGCTTTACTCTGAGACACCACAGAAAACACAGCCTTTTCTGCTGCTGAAAGGTAAACATTAGGTTAAATTTGTGTTTGTTTTGATTTGTATGTTTTCCTTTTGTAGTCTATGGCAGGAGATTTGTGCAGGTGTACAAATGGTAGAGGTGTCAGAGGAAATGTCCACTTGTTACTTGTCTCTATATCAGTATATATGTATCACAAATACGCATCAAATGTACTGATAGAGACCACATGGACAATTTCAAGCACTTTTCTGCCAGGGGTAGGGTCAGCTATGTAAGAATCATGTCTTACTCTGTTCATGCAAAAATAAGGTTCTGCATTTGAATGAGTTTGAATCAGGCACCTGTGTTTTTGCTCTTGTTTGTGCCCTCTTGTGAACTGTTAACTTATGAACAACCACCCCAGCAAGCAACTCTTTACTGTTCTGAGCACAACAGAAGGGCGCATGGTCTGGGCATATGGATGGTAAACACATCTCATGCACAAGTACAGGCCTGAAAGTGGCGAGTATTTTCAATTACTCGCCATGGCGAGTAAAAATCATGTAAATGGTGAGTAGAAATGTTAATCTACTCGCCACATGCGAGTAAAGTTGATAAAACAAATGGTTGTTTTGACGAGTAAAGTTTCAGTAAATTATGAGAAGTACATGTACTAGCAGTGCTTCATTTTGTGGACTTTCAGTGCTGAAGTATGATTGTGTGGATTGATCATTTTGTATTCTGTTATTCAGATTGCCACTTGCTTTCTTTTACATATATTTACAAGATGGTGGCTGATTTGCGTGTGTTGCAGAACACAGGTCCATGAATAAAAGAACCCAGCTGGTATTCTTCATTCATGGAAAATGAAAGGAAATTTATCAGCCAGGATTCGCCACTCACTCTGCTAAGGGGGAACCCCGGTCAGCTCTACAGTGGATGAACAGCTTGGTCCTTGGAGGGAAAGGTAACTACTGCAGCACTTTAGAAGGGGTCTATGTCGACCAACAGTGGCTGTATTCCCTGTATGTTAATTTCCTGTACATATACAGGGAATATACTTCCGTTAGACGCCATGGAGTTACTTCAAGCTTACGAAAGTGAAAGTGATTCAATGGACGAGAGTACCAGCGAGGAAAACATAATACCAGGCTGTTGGGGGTGGGGGTGCAGATGTTTCTTTAACTAAATCCGTTTTGATAAACGGTCGAAGCATGTTTTGCTTGACTGGATGCCGCACGCGAATTCAGGATTTTAAATAGATTCTCCTATCTAACCGCAGTCACGCGCTTGGCGCAAGATTGTACGATATTATACTTCTTTACAGAAAATCCAACTGTATTCCCATTACACAGGGAAAACACCTATGGCTATGGGGAATACACCTTCTTTTGGTCGACATAGACCCCTTCAACCTTACAATATGTGAATGTGTAGAATATTATGCTTTTGCTTAAAGCTTGTTACATATGACTAAGACAGAAATGTTAATCATTCCCTTGGTGCAAATCATAAAAAGAACAATAGCGATCTGATGTACTGTGGATCAATCGAGGAAAAGGTGTGTATGACCTAGAAGAAACTGGTTTTGAAAGTGCTGAGGATGGATGGAACATTGATGCAATATCATTTACTACATTGAACCTGGGTTTCAAACTGAAGTGCTTTTTATATTTAGTCAAGTTTTGACTAAATATTTTAACATCGAGGGGGAATCGAAACGAGGGTCGTGGTGTATGTGTGTCTGTGCGTGTGTGTGTGTGTGTGTGTGTGTGTAGAGCGTTTCAGACTAAACTACTGGACCGATCTTTATGAAATTTGACATGAGAGTTCCTGGGTATGAAATCCCCGAACGTTTTTTTTCATTTTTTTGATAAATGTCTTTGATGATGTCATATCCGGCTTTTCGTGAAAGTTGAGGCGGCACTGTCACGCCCTCATTTTTCAACCAAATTGGTTGAAATTTTGGTCAAGTAATCTTCGACGAAGCCCGGACTTCGGTATTGCATTTCAGCTTGGTGGCTTAAAAATTAATTAATGACTTTGGTCATTAAAAATCTGAAAATTGTAAAAAAAAATAAAAATGTATAAAACGATCCAAATTTACGTTTATCTTATTCTCCATCAGTTGCTGATTCCAAAAACATATAAATATGGTATATTCGGATTAAAAACAAGCTCTGAAAATTAAATATATAAAAATTATTATCAAAATTAAATTGTCGAAATCAATTTAAAAACACTTTCATCTTATTCCTTGTCGGTTCCTGATTCCAAAAACATATAGATATGATATGTTTGGATTAAAAACACGCTCAGAAAGTTAAAACAAAGAGAGGTACAGAAACGCGTGCTATCCTTCTTAGCGCAACTACTACCCCGCTCTTCTTCTCAAATTCACTGCCTTTGCGTTCTTGCTGAAAAATGGCATTGCGTTCAGTTTCATTCTGTGAGTTCGACAGCTACTTGACTAAATATTGTATTTTCGCCTTACGCGACTTGTTTATGCTTCTTGTTATATCATATGGTCTCGATTGACTCCTGTGTTCAAGAGACTGTAAACAACCATAAACAATCTTGTGTTGTTATGTGGTGGTGGTTTTGCTGTTGTCTAGCATCTACCCGTAATTGGCTTTATCAAATGCACCAGAAACGAGCATGAGTTTGTCGGATTAGTGAACTGTTTGAAAAACTTTAATGTATTTGTGGTTGACAGGTTGTTATTATTTCTATATTGTGTTCTTCTTTTTCTCAGGTGGGCTGTCTTCTGAAACATATGAATCGGGAGCGTCACATCTTTCTTCCTGAGACATCCCCTCTTGAAAATGGTGTGGCGTTTAGCTGAATGGAAACGTGGCAGTGTCCTGTTTTTCATAGCTTCGATGCGCGAAGTTGGGAATTTCAGCAGAGAATTTATTGATTGATTAATTAATTAGTTATTTAAGCTCACCTCACTCCTTAGTGTTATTTAGGGGGATGGGGGGGGGGGGGGTGGTGTTGGCCTGGATCTTGTTAGTGAACTTTCTTTCTGGCAACTCGCATCAGAAATTCCAGGTTTGCTTTCAAGGCAATAGACGGTTTTTGAAAATAATTCTGTTAGGATTATCAGCAGTCCGGAGGTGTAAAAATCCCTGTACTGCAGTCAGGTTTTTCAAAACATCTCGAGCACGGGACAAACGACCAACTTGGATGTGTATGCCATGCGCACAATATGATACCCCTTGCCTTTAAAAATCAGCGGTCACGAGTTCATCAGAGTTCAGAATTTGTTGTGTAAAAGATAGCCGCTGTCAGCTAGCCATTCGTGGCTCAGGTGATTATATTTAATACAAATTTAAAAAAAGGTTTCTTATGTAGCGCACGCCGCACAGCATACACATCACAGTCAGTCGCTTGTCCTGATCGCAGGATAGCGTGAAACATGCTCCGGGAGACTGCCAATAATCCTTACATAGTTATTTAAAGAAATTGTGTATTGGTACAGCATGTTATGCATGTACTAAGATAGCTATTTGTAAATATTTGGTAGATATTTATGGTGGTGTCCCGAATTGCTCCCTCCCAATTTGCCCCATCCCATATGGTCCCCAATTATTCTTGCATTTTGCTGTGAGTTACATAACGTGTGCAAAGGCATTTGTCTGAAGCGCATTTCCAAAAAGACCCCCCGCGGGTTAGGGGGAAGAATTTACCCGATGCTCCCCAGCATGTCGTAAGAGGCGACTAACGGATTCTGTTTCTCCTTTTACCCTTGTTAAGTGTTTCTTATATAGTCAATGTTTGTACAGATTTTAGTCAAGCAGTATGTAAGAAATGTTAAGTCCTTTGTACTGGAAACTTGCATTCTCCCAGTAAGGTAGTATATTGTACTACGTTGCAAGCCCCTGGAGCATTTTTTTTATTAGTGCTTTTGTGAACAAGAAACAATTAACAAGTGGCTCTATCCCATCTCCCCCCCTTTCCCTGTCGCGATATAACCTTCGTTAAACACCAATTAAAGAAAGAATTTCCAAAAAGCATAGTTACCATTTGTTTTTTTAAATCTGAATCCGTGACTGTTGTTCTTGAATACTCTTTCGTTTAGGTTTCCAAAAATGCTGATATAAAGGGGAAGGATAGTTGAAACTGTAACCGTTTACATTTTGCTCCCAGATTTGCAGTTGTTGTTTTTACTAGGAGTTTGGACGGGCTCGGTGTTCTTGTGGATAAGACATCGGCCTCCTATTCAGAAGGTCATGAGTCAAAATCGCGGCCGCCTGGTAGGTTAAAGGTGGAGAATTTTCTGATCTCCAAGGTCATTGCTTATGTGCAGACCTGCTAGTGCCTTATCCTCCTTCGTGTGTACACGCAAGCACAAGACCAAGTGCGCACGGAAAAGATCCTGTAACCCATGTCAGAGTTTGGTGGGTTATAGAAACACAAAAATACCCTGCATGCTTCCCCCGAAAGCGGCGTATGGCTGCCTGAATGGTGGGGTAAAAACGGTCATACACGTAAAAATCCACTCGTGCAAATTTGTAAGTGAACGTGGGAGTTTCAGCCCATCAGCGAAGAAGAAGAAGAACTATGAGTTTTACTCTTTTAAAAAAATGATTTTCAAATTCGAAGATTGCCACAACAGTAGTCTATCTCATCCGACTTGAACCCTTCAGACTCCCTGTACATGTACTTGCAGTTTAAACTCATATTTTGTCTGAGAATAGTTTTCAAATGCAAAGTCCTTCAGAAAAACTGCGAGATAAAAATCTGGAGTGCTAATATCGTGTTGGTGTATCGTGTCAGTGGCCGAGTGGTAACGCACTTGCGCTCGGAAGCGAGAGGTTGCGAGTTCGACCCTGGGTCAGGGCGTTAGCAATTTTCTGTCCCCTTTCCTAACCTAGGTGGTGGGTTCAAGTCTTTCGGATGAGACGAAAAACCGAGGTCCCTTCGTGTACACTACATTGGGGTGTGCACGTTAAAGATCCCACGATTGACAAAAGGGTCTTTCCTGGCAAAATTGTATAGGCATAGATAAATTTTTCATAAAAATGTCCACCAAAATACCCGTGTGACTTGGAATAATAGGCCGTGAAAAGCAGGATATGCGCCGAAATGGCTGAGATCTGCTGGCCGATGTGAATGCGTATTGTGTAAAACAATATTCCATCTCACACGGCATAAATAAATCCCAGTGCCTTGAATATGTGCGCGATATAAATTGCATAAAATAAAATTAAAATAAAATCCCCGAGCTTAGAACTGTACCCACAGAATACGCGCAATATAAGCCTCGTATTGATTGGTATGGAAGAAATGTTAAAGTCCTTTGTACTGGAAACTTGCATTCTCCCAGTAAGGTAGTATATTGTACTACGTTGCAAGCCCCTGGAGCAATTTTTTGATTAGTGCTTTTGTGAACAAGAAACAATTAACAAGTGGCTCTATCCCATCCCCCATCCCCCCCCCCCCCCCCCCTTTCCCCGTCGCGATATAACCTTGAACGGTTGAAAACGACGTTAAACACCAAATATAGAAAGAAAGAATAATCTTTGAACAGCATTTGGTTGGAAAATGAAAGTCTTCACAAAGCTATCTTCTTCTATTTGTGTGGGTTAATAAATAGGATTTAACATAACAATGTGGTACTGGTATGGGTTTTGTAAAGTGATTACTCAACTTCTGTGAATTGTACCTTCGTGGTGATCATGCTACACACTGGGTAATTCAAGCACAGAAAATAATATTTCTTAATAATTTGGCCTTATAAATGTACTCCGTGACTGTATTTGTATATGGTGAAAAGGAGAAGATATAAAATTTGTGAAATAGGACTTCGTATTTGGTTTTGTCATAATGAATTTGTTGTTTCTGTGTGTGTGTGTGTGTGTGTGTGTGTGTGTGTGTGTGTGTGTGTGTGTGTGTGTGTGTGTGTGTGTGTGTGTGTGTGTGTGTGTGTGTGTGTGTGAGCATGCATGCGTGCTTATGTGTGAGTGCACAATTGTGTGTGTGTATTAATCCAGCAGAAACAGCTTCTCTTCCATACATTTGAATCATTTATATTGATACCACATGGAGACTATTCTGAACACACAAGCGTGGTTTTCTCTCTACAGTGCTTTTCCCAAAGTTAAATATTGAATTTTTGAATTTAAAAGTTTTTGGCACACCACTTTAAGATAATGCTCAAGGAAAATAAATAGTCTTCTTTTTTCATTAACGCTTTTTCTCACAGTGATGTGTCAATATCTCAGACGCAAATCCAGAGTCATGCACCGTTTTATGCTTGGGAAGCGCACTATACTCACTTTGGTAACGGTCACTGTTAGAAACATGCATACCAATCAATCAATTAAGCGAAAATGAATGATAAGATTCGATTATGTTCTTTTTGTGCACAGGCGGTTATATACAAACGTGCATAGTGTCAAAAGAAATCACACACACACACACACACACACACACACACACACACACACTGAAAGTATGAAGAAGCCCCTCCAACTTTTGGTTGAGTTTGACTGCATTACCTTGAGGAGACTGACGACACTTCACAATGGAAAAAATAATAACTTTTACATTTCAGTGATTTGTTTTAAGTACAAAAGTACAAGTGAAAGTAGAAATAAATTAATGTGACACTATCCCGTAATCACATATCAGGGTCAACTATAATCAGTCCATTGGTTTACAAAACTTTATTCAATTTGTTATCATGACAGAAACAATGCATTGTTTTTTTAAGATAACTCAAGCATAAATGCTTATTTTAAGTCATCCTGGTATGTACATAACAAAGTTTAGCATGATGGCGGACTAGATACATTTACTCATTTCAGACAACGAAAACAAACAGACAAACCTGATGCGCAAGCAATCAAAAAATGGAGGGGGTGGTAGTACAGAACTTGGTGGGGGTAAAAACAAGAAACAAAAAGAAATGGGGTACGAGAGAACAGAATTCAGCATAAGGGGGAAAAAAAAGGACGACGAAGACTTGGAGCGCCAGAAATGTTGGAAGAGTGGGTCACGTCACAATAATATTAAATGCACAGAAGACACACACGCAAAGTTAATACATTTTGTGATCGGCGAAAATGGCACTAAATTACATAACGATTGGGCCATAATCGATAAGTCGAAACAAGGACACAAAACACGAGAGAAATTACGAAGAACAATTGGTCAGGCAGCATTTGTCTCATGACAGTGTCAAATGAACATTATGAATAAAATGTAGAGGCTCATGTACGGAACATGCCTGTTTGTCTTAATAAATTCTTGTACAGTTATGAATATGGTCTGATTGACATTCCGGGAATATTGCGGGATGCCTTTCAATAATATTTCAATAAACTTATAATCAGTTATCAATTGACAATAATCGTACATCTCTACACAAGGGTCAATGCAACAAATAGTGCTCAGCAGTCTCCCTTGGGTAACCGCACTCACATTTGGGGCATTCCTTGAGGTGCCGCTGACATAAATCAAAATTCAAATCACTCATACCAATACGCAGTCTGCAATTATGGACTTTTTCAAATCTATCTCCAAAATAATAATGACATGGTACTTTAAAATCAACGTTGATTGCAGTAAAGTAATTGACTGACAATTAGGGTTGTATGTGGGGTGCCTAAAATTTGAACTTTTCTTATTCCCGAATATTTTTTGTGGGCGCAGAAGCACGGGGCAAATGGTATTGTTTTTTTCTGGAGGGGGATCAGACAATATAAAACCAATTAGAGGCCGAGTTGCCTGACAGAAAGGCCAATTCTAGCCCCAGTCCATGCCGGTTACATGTAATTAGCTATGCACACATTTGAGATCGATACCCAACCTTACTGAGCATCAGTTCTTTGCGTTATTTTAATTTTCTTGTTTTTCTTTAAAATAAAAAAGGGAATGGTTTTATTGATGTCATTTTATTATGTCATTATCTAGTCAGCATAAATGACTTTTGTGGATACAGGAGAAAGTGTTAAAATGTGAAGATTTCAAGTGTGGTTTGTGGTCATCTGCTTGACCACTTAAAATGTTGTTTCATTTGATGATACGTTTTGTTTGGTGTTCCCGCTTGAATGTGACAGTAAGTTGTACAATGTTACTCTGTGTGTGTGTGTGTGTCATGTGTGTGTGTGTGTGTGTGTGTGTGTGTGTGTGTGCGTGCGTGAGTGTGTTTGTGTGTGTTGGTGTGTGTGTGTGTTTGGTAACCGGCTTTGTACAGCGGGACCACCTTATTTTGTCATGTATTTTTATTCATTCTGGAGCTTTATTAAATAAACTGCCCATTTCAATCACAACTCTGGTCTGGTCTTATTGTCAGTGTTGCATAAATGATTGTATGTGAGCTTGTGAACATACAAAGAAAAAAGAAAGAAACATTCTGTGTCGAAATATCTTGACTAAAAATCAGGCGGAAGACTACACCTGTTGCATTTCCTATTATGCTCAGGCAAAGTTATAACTGAGGGCGGAAGCGACAATGATTCGTTTTCCCCCCAGATAACATTAATTTGTAGAGACGGAAAAGGAACACGCACATTCTGGAACTGATTTGTGTAAATAACTGAGAGGGTGTTTTGTCTATTTTGTGAAACGGTCCTCACACATTTGCAAAGTTCCACAGTTAGGCAGCTGAATTAAAGCATTACATAATGCATAGTGTAAACTCTAGGCCTACTTCAAGGTCTTATTACTTCAAGATGCATACACGTGCTGTTGTATCTGTTAGTGCTTGCCGGACACCAGTGCTGATTAAAATGGCTTAGATTGTTACTAATTTGAAACTACAGTATGTCCTTTTACGCGTTGTGGCAACTGAATTTTGTTGGTACCGATGATTTATACAAAGACTTTTATCACAGGTTTCTTCCATATCAAACATTTATACTTACCTTCAAGTTCGAGTTTACCTTTACTTTCACGAGGAGAGTCTGTGTGTGTGTGTGTGTGTGTGTGTGTGTGTGTGTGTGTGTGTGTGTGTGTGTGTGTGTGCACGCTTAAATATTCTTGATTTTTGAACATAAGCAGTTTATCTGTCATGGAGTTGTGTGTGTTTTCATGTCTGCGTGTTCTTTTCCCCCTCCTTCCTCCTCTCGGCAGTCCGGCTTCAGTCATTTTATTCCTCCCCTCAAAGCAGAAAGCAGCATTGTGTTAATGTTCAGAACTTTGCCAGGTTTTTTGTTTGTTTGTTGTGCTTCTTTAATTTAGGTTTGTTGTTTGTTTAAAACACTCAAACATACGCACACATCCACACGCACACTTTTACTTTTTAAGTTATAATAAGTATTGCATTCAGCCACGTTTTTTTTTCTCAGTTGATATTCTGATTTTTGCCATTTTTTTGTGTAATTTGTTTTTGTTGTGCTTGTCTGATGTAGGTTTGGTGTTGTTTGTTTAACACACACTCAAACACACACTAACCAGACACACACACACACCACCACCACCACCACCACCACCACAAGAATAGGTTTACACTCACTTTTTCCTCCACGTTTTAATTTTGGCAATATCATTAACCCAGGATTGCAAAGCAGGGATCATTTGTCAATTTCATAACAACGTACATACAATTTCAGCTGGTCACTTCAATAAAATGTGCATCATCACAGGTTTCTGCTGGAATGACAGTGTCTTATCTGTCAACACAAAATACACACACACAAAATGAGTGTGATGCTGTATGCCTCCTAACAGATCCTAACTTCACCCTCCAAACCTCCCTGCAGATGTATGTTCTGTGCACAAAAATAACCTTTTAAAATATACAAAATGCAGACGACATTTCTACATTTGTAGTTGTGCTGCAGACCTGTTTACCCCCATAAGTGTTTTGGAGTAATGCTCAGCCCCAAAAATAGTAATCCTGGTACAAAAATAGTAATCATCCAGCATTCGTCGCCAATTACAACGCACATGACAACTGTGTCTGCGAAACGCAATCATGCACATATATCCATCATTCACAAACAAAACACATCAGTCAGTTTTTGTAGTCATCATAATGTCAAAGAAGATTACATCAAAAGCACATGCATCACTGATTTTTTTTCTTTTGCTCGTAGCAGGCCTTTTTCAGTGTGTCAAGAGCTTCTCTACTGTACTTGCGCTTGCTGAAGGTACTGAACTTGTCAAATTCAGGTGCACGGAGCCCCTGGGGCTTTTAGTCATACCTCAGGCAGCTATCTGTTAGAAGAACTACCAAGTTTCATTGACTTGCACCCAAAGAGTCAAGAACTGCGATTTTTTTACGAATCAATTTCGTACTCGGACCCGGCTGGTCTTGACCTATTTTTGGATCTAAATTTAGATCAGGTAGATCACCACATCATGCACAAAAAGACACGTCACTAGCAAACTATGTCAGACATCATCATGAGTTTGTATAAAACAAAATGGAGGCCGGAATCACTCAGTTGAATCGAACTCCGACCAAACACCACGTAATAACTAGGTTAATTTATGCACTCGCGTGAACAAGAAACTGTCGAGCTTCACAGATGTCGTCGTTGGGTAGTTTTGGGTTTGTTTTACTACCATAGGAGGATTTTTGAACTGTAAATGCACTCAGCTGCAACAAAAACGCAAAACGAAGGCTGTAAGCTGCACTGTGCCTTTAAGTAGCTCAACACAATGATCGCAGCCCAGGGTGCTAACACAGTTTGGAAGGTCAAGGTTTTATAGTATGCTTCACTAACGGGATCTTATAAAAAAAAAGCTAAAACATTTACCACTGAAGAAAAACCATCTCTGAACAATTCAAAATTGTCACACTACTAGTTTTACATTTTAAGGATCTTGCCTAGTGCACATCTTTTTATTATGAAACATTTGTATTGTAAACAAAAGAAAACACAATGTCTTGTGATCTGTAAATGTTCTTAATACAGGGAACTTTATACATTGTTCAAGTGAAGTACTGTACAGCCTATTTAGCTTGTTCATTTTCTCCCTATAATCTGCTACAATTCAATAAACTGCTGTAAACTTGTGTGCCCTTAAAGTAGATTTATGTCCTTCTGTGTGGGCACCTTCTTCTTCTTCTTCCTCTTCAGTGTTCAGTGTTTACATTTGGATGTGTGCTCTCTGGCCAAGTCTTGTTGCACAGGGGTACGGGTGGCAAGAAAAGGCCACCCTCTCAGAACGTGTTGCAGAGTCTGTTCTTCCTACCCTAGCCACAGTCGCACGCTGTAGGTGCAAAACCTATCCTTTTGATGTGTACCTTCAGACAGCAGTGTTCTGTGCAAAGGCGAAAGATGGCTGTCTGTTCTGCGTGAGTAAGATGGGGCTATGGTCTTGAATGAGCTGGTAGCTGTCTGTCTTTAAAAAAAAAAAAAAATAGACATCAAAGAAGCTGCAGCACCAGCCAAGTGTTGACCGTTTTCTTTATGCGTAACCTGGTCCTGGCAGTAGCTGTTGTCCATCTGTAAACAAGCAAGATCATTATTATAATATATTGATGGTGTATTTGTTTTACCCAAAAGACGATTAAAATAACATTTAATTTTTGTTTTAGTTATGTGGCATACATGCAGTGGAACGATCATATCTTGTGATATCTTCCCTCTGAGAAAAAAAACTACTATTCAAAATGTACTTTTACATACTTTTTTGTTAACTTAGGCTTTTGAAGATCCACATCCAATCCTGCCACAATGTAGGCACAATCATAGGCTAAAATTGTCAGGGTTATTTACCATCGAACTGTCCTCAACATTCTATGCTGACACACACACATGCACACACACACTGGCACAGACACATAACTTGACTTCACTTAGGAAGGTTATGTGATGCTTAAATCATTTGTCTTGCCACTAGTTCATCACAAGTAACCACTGTGTTTATTGCTGGTATGTGCTTAAATGGAGGGATAGTCTTATCCCATGGTAAAAAATTTTTTTTTTTTAAAAAGCCTGGCAGGTGATGTGAGATGTGAGCCAAACTGTGTTCACGAAAAGCAGCCGGCCTTTAATAACACAAAGCTGCCTCTGTACACAATTCTGCTTTTACACATGCTATCCCTTAACTTGGATTCATACCAAAAATCAAGCCTGGTTTCATAGGAAACAGTCAGAATGTTGATTCAGCATTTAGAATGATAATCTTATTTCATGTACACGCCTTGGCAAATCTGACAATTAAGTAAGCAGAAGTTTTCTTCACGGGACGGATTTGCTCATTTTATTATGTAGCAATGCACTTCACTTGGTCACATACACACCCCCCCCCCCCCCCCCCTCTGTGCACAGTGATAGTTTTAAACAAGGAATTCTGTAAACACAGGGGTGGTCAAATACACCCCCCCCCCTTCCCTCTGTGCACAGTGATAGTTTTAAACAAGGAATTCTGTAAACACAGGGGTGGTCAAATACACCCCCCCCCTTCCCTCTGTGCACAGTGATAGTTTTAAACAAGGAATTCTGTAAACACAGGGGTGGTCAAATACACCCCCCCCCTTCCCTCTGTGCACAGTGATAGTTTTAAACAAGGAATTCTGTAAACACAGGGGTGGTCAAATACACCCCCCCCCCTTCCCTCTGTGCACAGTGATAGTTTTAAACAAGGAATTCTGTAAACACAGGGGTGGTCAAATACACCCCCCCCCCCTTCCCTCTGTGCACAGTAATAGTTTTAAACAAGGAATTCTGCTGTAAACACAGGGGTGGTCAAATCCACCCCCCCCCCCCCCTTCTCTCTGTGCACAGTGATAGTTTTAAACAAGGAATTCTGTAAACACAGGGGTGGTCAAATACACCCCCCCCCCTTCCCTCTGTGCACAGTGATAGTTTTAAACAAGGAATTCTGTAAACACAGGGGTGGTCAAATACACCCCCCCCCCTTCCCTCTGTGCACAGTGATAGTTTTAAACAAGGAATTCTGTAAACACAGGGGTGGTCAAATACACCCCCCCCCTCTTCCCTCTGTGCACAATGATAGTTTTAAACAAGGAATTCTGTAAACACAGGGGTGGTCAAATACACCCCCCCTTCCCTCTGTGCACAGTGATAGTTTTAAACAAGGAATTCTGTAAACACAGGGGTGGTCAACTACACCCCCCCCCCTTCCCTCTGTGCACAGTGATAGTTTTAAACAAGGAATTCTGTAAACGCAGGGGTGGTCAAATACACCCCCCCCCTTTCCCTCTGTGCACAGTGATAGTTTTAAACAAGGAATTCTGTAAACACAGGGGTGGGACTCTCTTGTGATGAAAAAAGAGGAAATCCCTTTTTTTCCAGAGGGTTCGGGGGCATGTTACCCCGAATTTTGGTTAAATGGTACATTAAAATCTGTGCAATCTGACAAAAAAGACATTCTCCACACTCCCCAACCTCCCCCCCCCCTCAAAATTACTATTAGTTATCAGGAGTTTTCAGTCAGCACAATTTAACTCTCAAGCCTCCAGTGTTCTGTTTCATCTCCACGTCTCTCCAAATCATTCAGTCAACAAGTCATAGATATTGTAATGAAATGTGACGCGGAAAAATAGATTACTCCAGCAGAATTCGTAAGTTGTGTCCGCGGAAATCCGCGGAAAAGTCCCACCCCTGAAACAGCACTACTCACTGCATGGTGCCTTTTCCAGAAATAAATTCATCAAAAAATGTCAACTCACAACAGCAAGAGTCAGTGTGTCGATTGTTCATATGTGACAAAGTTGAGGGATGAGCTTATCCTATGTTAAAGCCTGGCCAGAACTGAGACGGTGACGAGAAGTAGTGTGCCTATAATGACACAATGCTTTCTTCGTAAGCAATTAGATTCAACATCTCAGATCTGGTCAGGCCTATACAAATGCCATCTCTCAACTTGGTCCATACAAAAATCATGAACCTGGCTTAATTCTGTACAGAGTGGGAATTTGTTTTTCTCTTTTTCGAAATCCAAAATAAGCAAAATCAGGTCTTAAAATCAATCAATCAATATGAGGCTTATATCGCGCGTATTCCGTGGGTACAGTTCTAAGAGCAGGGATTTATTTTATCTTTTTATTTTATGCAATTTATATCGTGCACATATTCAAGGCGCAGGGATTTATTTATGCCGTGTGAGATGGAATTTTTTTTACACAATACATCACGCATTCACATCGGCCAGCAGATCGCAGCCATTTCAGCGCATATCCTACTTTTCACGGCCTATTATTCCAAGTCACACGGGTATTTTGGTGGACATTTTTATATATGCCTATACAATTTTGCCAGGAAAGACCCTTTTGTCAATCGTGAGATCTTTAACGTGCACACCCCAATGTAGTGTACATGAAGGGACCTCGGTTTTTCGTCTCATCCGAAAGACTAGCACTTGAACCCACCACCTAGGTTAGGGAAGGTGGGAGAAAATTGCTAACGCCCTGACCCAGGGTCGAACTCGCAACCTCTCGCTTCCGAGCGCAATTGCGTTACCACTCGGCCACCCAGTCCAAGTCCAAATGGAGCAAATCTTAAAATGGGAGTGAATTTACAGATGTTATGAACAAGAAGTCTGCGAAAACAGGGTCATTAATAGGAAGGAGTCTTAGATTGGGGTGTCTTAAAAGGGGCAGGGGTGGAGGCCACTGTAATGACCATGAAATAATCAAAATAATACTATCAGTCATCTTATTCTCTACCAAACTTCTAGAGGTCAAGACAATGATACAGATTATTTACTTGTGTCACTGTTAGTGTCATTCTATGAATAACAGACCGATAGAAAGAGAGCTCTGTGTCTTGTACCTGGGTTCGTGCTCAGTTGCTTGAAAATTGACTTGTCAGAGGTTCTTCTTCAGCCTTACACCAGCCTACAGCGGTAGCTTCTACTTCACCAAACTTTGTTCTGAAACAAAACAAATAAAACACATCTTCAGGGTCAAGCATATGTATCAATTCATGATCACACAATTAAACCTTCTTCTTTGGTCAGTACTATTGAAGATTTGTTAATTGTTTCTTGTTCACAAAAGCACTAATCAAACAAGAAGAGCAAACGCTCGATCGAGTCACTTTCGCAGTTCTGAATATTATATGAGGCATCAGATGGACAGGAAGAAATTGCTATTCACAACACAATGAGTCACGTTCACATAAAATTTGAGCCCGGTCACTTTTATAGTTTCCGAGAAAAGCCCAACGTTAAGTTGTGTGTTGCCGAACAGAAAAGGCTAGTTATCTCCCTTGTTTTTCTGATAACGTTCGTAAAAGGCTACAGATGTAAATACTTTGATGTAAAGAATAATCCTACAAAGTTTCAATCACATCCGATGAACTTTGTCAAAGATATAAAATGTCTAATTTTTCCTTTGACGC
Source organism: Littorina saxatilis (assembly GCF_037325665.1). Taxonomy (NCBI): domain Eukaryota; kingdom Metazoa; phylum Mollusca; class Gastropoda; order Littorinimorpha; family Littorinidae; genus Littorina; species Littorina saxatilis. The sequence continues at coordinate 17,739 of NW_027125698.1, forward strand.
TGACCTGTGACCTTGAAAAAGGTCAAAGGTCAACGAAACCATCGTTAAAGTGTAGAGGTCATTGGAGGTCACGACTAAACAAAATATGAGCCCGATCGCTTTGATAGTTTCCGAGAAAAGATATAAAATGTCTAATTTTTCCTTTGACGCTGACCTGTGACCTTGAAAAAGGTCAAAGGTCAACGAAACCATCGTTAAAGTGTAGAGGTCATTGGAGGTCACGACTAAACAAAATATGAGCCCGATCGCTTTGATAGTTTCCGAGAAAAGTCCAACGTTAAGGTGGTGTCTACGGACGGCCGGCCGGCCGGACAGACTAACACTGACCGATTACATAGAGTCACTTTTTCTCAAGTGACTCAAAAATTGCTCCAGGGGCTTGCAACGCAGTACAATATATTACCTTACTGGGAGAATGCAAGTTTCCAGTACAAAGGACTTAACATTTCTTACATACTGCTTGACTAAAATCTTTACAAACATTGACTATATTCTATACAAGAAACACTTAACAAGGGTAAAAGGAGAAACAGAATCCGTTAGTCGCCTCTTACGACATGCTGGGGAGCATCGGGTAAATTCTTCCCCCTAACCCGCGGGGGGTTGTACAAGATAATGAAATAGAGTGAATTTTGAAGTGCATTCATAATTAAAGCCCAATCATGTGGTTTAACCTACCTAGTCTTGAAAAGCCTGTCCGAGGAAACAGATCAAGCACCCTTCCGCAGACCTTCCTGACGGAAGAGTCTTGGTTGTAACCGCTCACTTTCTAAAGTAGTCCATAAGCAGTTCCATGTGCCTATGTTATCACTGTAACCAGCTCCTTTGTGTACCTGTGATCTGGATGAGCTGCAACACATAAAACTTTCATATGAACACTATGTCAAGTATGCCAGTTAGCATCCATCAAACACTGACTGACTGAGGAGCATCACAAGATCTGTTCTAAGGAGGTAACAACTATTGTCACAAAGTGTTTATGATACAGCTGCAGGCACATGGCACTGAGTGGTCAATTGGTGAGGGGGGGGGGGGGGGGGGGCAGAAGTTCTGCTCAGTCTTGTCTGCTGATACTACACTTTGTGGTGGTGTAAGGCAGGGAATCACACCCCAACCACTGGCCCCGCCCACCTGGTGTCGAGTGCCTGTGGATACATCAGTCCCAGTCATGGCTGGCCCCCGGTTGACAACTGCCATGTACGTCATGTACGGGTACATTTACTTTGCAGTACAGATTAGTTTTCAATAGCAATGACATCATGGACGCACACCTGCCCAACGCAGACAAGGACAGCAAAATCAGGGACCAAACGTGATAAAGAGTAACTAATCGTCACAAACATCAAAATGCTTTGCATTTCTTGACCAGATAACAATCATTTCTGGGCAATTGAAGATTATTATTCCACCTACAGGCTATCACCCCCATGGCTGTTACTTGTAACACATTTCATTTCTTAAAATATGTTTTGTAAAGTAATACTGTAGTTAATAGATTTCTCTGAAAGGCACATTCCTTCTCATGAAAACAATTTGGCTCACCGTCTAAGATCTGGTCAGGCTTTAAAATGGGATAAGACATGATCTCTTAACTTGTTCACATACCCACAATGAACGGTCTGGTTGCTCTCTGCGCCAAGTGCGATTGTGTTATGAATAAATGCTGTAAAAGCTACAACTGTACTAGCTCATTTAAAAAAAAAATCACAAAATGTCACTTCACCACAGCAACCAAACAGTGTGTTTATTTCTGGTATAGAACAGACACACACATACACACACACACACACACATACACCAAAGCAACACAAAAGCCCAAAACATGCCTACCATCTAAATGAGGAATCCAGTTCCAACTGTCTTCTGCCAATATAACACTGCCAGAGACACCATGGTGTAGAAAGTCAGTTTAAAGAGAGACTACCTGAAAGAAAAATGATACAATAATAATAAAACACCCAGTGCAATAGACATATTTGCTCGTTAAAGGCTTACTTTACCATGTAAAAACATTTTGCTTCACAGTCTCAGATCTTGTCAGGCTTTTACTTGGGATAAGATCATCCCTCTACTTGGACGAATAGCAACATAGATCAGCTTGAATGCTCTCTGTGCAGAGTGGTTTTTGTTTGTTTGTTAAAGAATTAGTTTTGTTAGCAACACTGGTGTAGCCTGGATTTAATTACTGGCATGTTTTTCAGTTAAACTAGATGTGTCACTCAGAATGACAGGAGATGGTTCACTCAATGCAGAGCATAATATAACATTGATTTCTTCATGCCATCTGATTTGCAGTTGAATTCACAGGGCGAGAAAAATTCTAGACTGTCCTCAACATTCTATGCTGACTGTAAATTGTAATTATATAATACATCCACCCTAGCTAACTGGTACACTAATCACTTGCTCTGGCTTACTTCTTTTTCCAACATAATAAATCTGTTATTTGTACTTTAGCCTTTTGTGGTAAAATATTCTCATTACCACCAGTTGCACTCACAAGCTATTGCACTAGTGTATTTTGGAAATGATCAAAGGACTTACTTGTGTTCTACAACAGCACCATGTCAGTGTTGCGGGAAGAATGAGGCAGGGCTTGGTAATAACTGAGACCTGCAAGTAAACAGAACATATTTAGAATCCCAGCATGTGTTATAATTTGTGTATATTTATATTATAAGGTCTTACATTGCAATAACAAACACACACACACACATGCACACACTCATTCAATGTGCTCTATGTGCTAAGAATAAGAGTGATTGTTTAATGAATTAACGCTGAAGAAGCTACTAGTTGCTTAAACACATTCATAGCAAAATGTCACTTGATCACCACATCAAGCACACTGTATCTTCATTTCTGGTTGTATACATTGTATGCAAGTGGAGGGATGATCTTATTCCATGTAAAATCCTAGCTCAGCTGATCTCTCTCAACTTGGATTCATACCAAAAATCAGGAGCCTGGGTGTTTCTGTTCAGTGGGCATTTCCCTATTTGTTTTATTTGAATGCATTTCTTAAAAAGAACACTTCCTCTGCATAGCCGTCAGGATGTTGGTTCCACCTTTAGGAATGTGTCTTAGTGGACGGACAATCTTATTCCATGTACATGTTCCATTCCTTCGTGCATTATGTGATTCTACTGTATTTTAGTCATAAACAATGACCTTCATTCTAATAAGAAGAGACTATTACCTTTCACCTCGCCTCGGACGTGTCAACTCATATTTTGCCGCTGAGTCGGTGGACAGTTGCTGGAAACCGAGTCCGTCGTCACACTTCGGGCTTTGGCAACTAAGTTCACTTTGCGGGTCTTTCCCACATACTTGTTCGATCACAGTTTCTTTGTTCATCGGCCGAAGCAGGCCCCTCCTTCGCTCCCGTCTCGGACACAGTTTCCTCAGTGCAGTCGGGCATGAGAGCCCGCCCTTGAACGCACTCTCCCCTGTACCGCATAGTTTTAAACCTCCCCACCTTTTTAATCTCCCTGTTTGCCGGAGCTAACCACTATCGGTAACAGTGACTCAACCACAGGACTCTGAGACGTTCGCAAGAACCCAGTCCTCTTCGGAAGAAGATGATGATCAAAGATGCATTGCCGACGCCGGCCATGTTGAATTAGTGAAAACCGAAACGTGGAAGCGAAACTAACTTATCTTCGGGAATCAATTAGGAAAATTATATGTGTAGTAGGTAGAAAAATGGCATTTAATGAGACAGATAAAACTCGGATCAAATGAGAAAGAAAGAACTATCCAAACTTGCAAGCACAGCCGCGGTAGTCCTAAGTACGTACTGAAGTTCCCGATCCATGTTTTAGTCTAACCAGCGCTGTCTCTAGTCTATAGATGCGCAACAGGATAAGAGATACCCTGAGGTTATAAGTGATACTCCCACATACGTTGCACAAGCATAATTTAACGTTACCTTATGTACGGTCCAACCGGTGTGCAATGGGTGGAGCACAGTATACGATCTCGCTCTCTCGCTCTCTCTCTCTCTCTCTCTCTCTCTCTCTCTCTCTCTCTCTCTCACACACACACATACTCACAAAAACACTCTTTCTCGCAGACACACCCACACACAAACACACACACACTCTCTCTCTCTCTCTCTGTCACACACACACACACAAACTATCTTTCTCTCTCTCTCTCTCTCTGCTTTTAAGAAAGACGTGATGCAACAGCACTATCGATCTTATAACAAAAAGGAAAACAAAACAATGTTGTACATTCCCTTCGCAGTTTACACAAGCCGTACATTTAGCAAAAATGCCACTTTGACTCGACACCTATAGCCCGCATGTACACTTCGATAAGGCCGACGTGTGTCTGCCAACCTGTTGCCTTCATTTCACTGGTATCACGTGCATCAAGCTTTTTCTTCGCATAGTGTGCGTGTTATTATTATCTTTTTCTGTCTTCTTTTATTTTGCGGCATTTTTCGTGCAAATGTTTTCTTGTCCGCTCGCAGTCTCAAACCTCTTCAATGTTCATCCTAGATCTATCTCTCTCTCTCTCTCTCTCTCTCTTTCCAGACAGATTGACAGACAGAAACACACTCACACACATACCAACACACACACACACACACACACACACTCTCTCTCTCTTCCTCTCTCTCTAAGTACTTCTCTTTCAAATGCACTGACAGACAGATAGACACACACGAACACACATACAAACAACCACACACACACACACATGCAGACACGCATGCACACACACACACACACACACACGCAAACACAAAGCATGTACTATATACACAGCTGCCAAACTCAACCTCCGACAAAACGCAAGCAGAAACCCAAACCTCACACCAAGACTCTTATCGAACGAACCGCTCTCTGGGTTCCCGATAGCGACGAGGATAGACGTGAAGCAGACTCCGATTTTTTATGGTACGGTTTTTTCTTTGGCACCTTCTTTTCGCTGTACTGCAGAGATGGTGCATGAGCCAAGGACGAGGAGAGAGAAAAGAGATAAGTAAGCAAACCTCTGAACGTGCAGTTTTGCTAGATAGTACAGTATTGGAAAGGTCAGTAGATAGGCCCGAAGAGGCACAGGAAAAATACAATACCTTTCGTTTACATTTTTATTTTATTTCTCTTTTACATGTTCATGAAATTTCAATTGTCATAGAGTGAAAACACTAACAAGCTTACGGCTCATAGTATTGTCTTCAAAACAAACTTATAATGAGAAATAAATGAGTCAATGGCATACGACACATTTCTGGCCCAAGAAATAGGGAAAAGGAGTTGAATTCAAGCTGAGTTCAGCCTGTGTGTACGTGTGTGTGTGTGTGTGTGTGTGTGTGTGTGTGTGTGTGTACTCCCCTGGTGTATGATGGGGGGGGGGGGGGGGAGGGACTTCCTACTCAAACAGATATCTCCACAATCTGCGCGAATACTTACAAAGCTCCGTTTATATTATGGCATTGGCCACACACACACAAACATGCATACTAACAAACTTCTCTGTCTCTCTCGTATTCTGTCTCTCTCTGGCACACACACTTCATCTCTCTATCTATCTCTCTCTCTCTCTTTCTCTCCAAACACACACACTTCATCTCTCTATCTATCTCTCTCTCTCTTTCTCTCTAAACACACACACACACATCGAGTTTCTTTCCATGCACTTCATACAGTTCACAGATTTGTGAGCTCGAGAGCGCAGCGGTACTGTAAAATGCCCGCCGCTTTTTGCATCCACGATGGCTCAGGGGTACCACAAAACGACTGCGGTAGCCTCGTGCACTGCGACAGACGAAAAGCGCGCGAAGCGTGGGTCCACGGAAGCTCAAAGGTACCGTAAGCGAACAAGCGCTGTCTATGATTCGCGATAGCTCAGCGGTACCACGTAGAAATGTTCTCTCTCTATGACAGAATGAAGGTGTGTGTGCGTGTGTGTTTATGTGAGTGTGCGCACGAGCACAGATGAGTATAGTAGTAGCATTGTAGTGTTTTGTATGTTTATGTCTATATGTGTAGCAGTAGAAGTAGTAGTAGCAGTAGTAGTTAAGAGCATAGTTAAATTTGTGAAGCGGCGCTATATAAGCTACCTTTATTAGTAGTAATACCAGATGTTGGCTATGTGTACATGTATTACCAACAGTGGTGGAGTTTTGACGAAAGTTCATTATCATTGATAGAGCTACAGGAAAAGCAATGTATACTTATAATACACTCTACCTTCAATTTTGCAACGTTTACACTGACTGGCAGCATTACATGTATTTCGGGGGTTATTTCTCGTCTTGCAGAGTGAATGAGTCCGTATTTATTGCAACACTTTTGACAATTGTACTTTTATTCTCTCTCCGCTTTCCCGTCGCTGTGCTTAGACTGCGATCAAGAAATGTTCGGGTTCGAACCCAAGTCCTGGCCCACAGCTACGTGTCAACGTTGCTGTCTCAGCGGGCCCGTGACGTCACGCTTAAGTTTATTGTCAACCCCCGTGCGCGGCGACCGTGACGGGTCAACGAACCGTGAAAGCATCTTCACCATCTTACAAAGGTGTCACCACGTTCTTCTTACCTGGCCATTTCGTACGTCTACCTTCGTTTTACTTACACTGGACAGATTAGTGGGGAAGGGCAGGTGTCACAGGTGAATTCTACGATCACGTTATACTAAATATAGCAGCAACACTTCTTTTGCCTGCTCGTAAAATGAGTAGCACACATTCCTTTAGAAAAAGTCTCGATTTGACAGTGTACTTCTTGACCACAGCACACACACCCCTCCCTCCCAACCCCCTTATACCATCTCTACTGACGTATACCTCCTCCCCCCCCCCCCCCCCCCCTTTATTTTCAATCTCGAAATCTTGGACTTCAGTTTTTAAGAAATGAGACAAGCATACGAAATAATAATAATAATAATAATAATAATAATAATAATAATAATAAAATAAAAACGGCTACTATGTGTCCAGTCCCTTAGCGAACTGGAACCAGATTTCGGGTTCAGATTTGTAAAAAGCTCAGCGTAAGGGAGGCATGCAAAGATTGAATGAAAGCTTCGAACCGGAGTATTCTTGTTTGGCCTTGACTTGGGAACAGAGTTGTGTTGATTCAGATTGTGATGCGGCAGCGGAAGTAACCAATGTTGCGAACGAATTGTTTTGTTGTTGATCCGTTTTCTGTGTTAGAGAGAGAGAGGGAGAGAGAGAGGGAGAGAGGAGTCAATCAGAGGTCATGGTGACTCAGAGACGGCGCGAAAACAGCACGTGGGGAAGCAAGGAGCCGCTACCAACACTTCCCTCCCTCCCTCGCTCGCCGCTTCGGGGGACGAATCATTGAAGCATCACAGCTCAGGTACAAACCGCAATCCGCGCGTGCTCTTTGGAAACGCATCAGCGACGTCATGGTGAAGGGTGGGGGGAACAATTCTTCTGCATACAACCAATGGTAGCCGTGTCTTTAGTGCCAACATTTCGTAAACAACCTCACCGTACCCAGATTCCAGCACGCGATATTCACCGCTCCTTCGCACGAGCTTCGGTTTGTTCTCAGTAGCCTCGTCCAATCGGAAGATAGATGATGCCATTTGCAGCCAATGAAAAAGAAGGTCAACACTTGCCCTGCTCGGAAGATTGACAGCACCGACGCCCCGCCCCTCTCTGCTTTATAGCTGTGTTGGTAGCTTTGCGGCGGCAGAGCATTGGAAACAACACGAAAAGAGCGGACATACGAACGAAACTTCTGTGAAAATTGTGCCTTCTTGTGGTTGTTTGGAAGTGGAACTTACACTATGTCTACAGCAGTCATGCCGTCACAAGTGGATGTAGGAGAATCTTTTTATCAAGTAAGTTTTGCATTTTGGAGAAGTTTGTGTTCTTGTGTCGTACCTATTGCTGTCTGCTACAACTCTCCATGACTTCGTTCGCTGCTGGTTTTTTTTCACTGATTCTGACTTAAAAAAAACCCGAGTATTCCCCCCAAAAGTACTAGGAAGTCTGAGCTTTACGTTCATCGTTCTTTCTTCATGTGCTTTTGTTATTGTTGTTCTGAAATTTGTAATCTTCAACGTATGTCGTGCTACAAATTGGCACATGTCTGGCTCGCGTTTTTATCGATCTGGTTTAGCCTTGAAAAGTCGGAATGCACCTGTCGTCTTTTCGAGTACGAACACGTGCGTTTCAGCTTGTTCGTGTTTTTCATGTGTGGGGTTTTCTGATAGTAAAATTGTTAGTTTTGTATGGAGTGTTCTATTCGAGCCGTAACTGAACTTTCGAGCCGTAACTGAACTGTCTGAAGAGCTGTCTGGTCTGACGTAGCAAGTTGTCCGCGACTTACCACGCGACGGAAACGTTGAACATTGTTGCAAGTGGCGATTTGTTGCTTTTAGTTGATAGTGGTGATACATTCAATATAGTGTAGCAGTTTGTGTTTTGGTTCGTAATGTTGAGATGGCGTGATTGTTATCTTGTTCGTTTGTTCAGAGGAGTGTTACTGTACTTTCAAACGGAAATTTTCAAACAGAACATTTAAGTAAAACTTTTTTCTTTTTTTTCACGGTTAGCCTGTTTGATTGAGCAAGTGTGCGGTTGTGGGTAGTTCAACTTGAAAAGGCAAAGTTCTAACAGACATATCTTTGTGTTGTGTCTCCAGAATCGCCGAAACAGCAGCAGCAGCGCCTGCCGCATGCAACAGCAACAGCAGTACGACAGGCGACACTATTTCGCCATCACCTCAGCCGCGGCAACGACGTCTCAGCCCCGACACCGCAACCTGTCCGGCCCCTCGGCCACGGGAACACGGCCCGTCACGCTGGACAATCGCGCTCTGGCCACCCCACCCCCCACGGCGCCGTGTAGTAAGGACACCCGGGACTCTGCTCACCGCAAGCTGGACCGAAGCTTGAGCGACAGCGAGGACCGCATCAACGGAAATGGTGGTCGTGGAGTAAACTCTGCTCGCTACAAGACAGAGTTGTGTCGGCCTTTCGAGGAGAGCGGTCACTGCAAGTACGGCGAGAAGTGTCAGTTCGCCCACGGCTATCACGAGCTGAGGAACCTGTCTCGCCACCCTAAGTACAAGACGGAGCGATGCCGGACGTACCACACCATCGGCTTCTGCCCCTACGGCCCCCGCTGCCATTTCATCCACAACGAAGAGGAGCGCAACGAACGGGTGCAGTGCCGAAAGAACTCCAGCAACTGCAACATCCTCCAGCAACAACAGCAGCAGCAGCAGCGGGTTTCAAATCCTTCCACATCGGGAATATCTCAGCGTCCTAACAATCTGTGTGGACTGAACTCAATCGGTTCCAGCTTCGAGTCTGTGTCGACCTCGTCCTCCTCCCCAGGCAATCTCTCCCCCAGCCTGACAGAGGACCTGTTCCCGTCCATCGGCACCTTCTCCCCCTCCTCTGTGGACGCCGTCCCCTCCTCCGTGGACTCTGGGTCTCCACGCTCCAGCCCCGTCTTCAACTTTCCCGCCTCGGACGCGGTGGGTGTGGGTTCGATCCTGAAGCCCCTGCAAGTGCAGACGGCGCAGTTCTACAACAACGTGGTGGACATGGCAGCCCTGCATTTTACCATGCTGAACATTTCCCAGAACCAGCGCAACAACGTCAACAACACATTCAACACCAATCTCAACGTCACCGCCAACCTGAGCGTCACCAACAGGCAGCAGGGGCTCGAACCCGAGTCTGTGACCGGTGTGGAAAAGGTGTGGCCCGCCGCTGGAGTGGCTTTCCCCCCTCCCTCCTCCTCTCCCGTCTCCTCCCAGTCAGACGACAGCATGGGGAGTACGGGGAGCCTGGAGTCTCCTGCCCACAGTCCCGTGGACAACAGCGTCCACTTGGTCAACTCTCCCCTGGATGTTGGACGGGCCATGCGACTGCCCATCTTCAACCGACTGTCTGCCGAGTGATGGAGTCTCAAGGACTGACTTTATGTTCATTATTTCCAACCTTCTGTTCAATTTCAAAAAGCAGCTTTGACTGGAGACCTTGAATTATTTACTACCCTGTTTCCCACCCATATTCTCGTTTACTGTAGACGTTTTAATTTATCTTTTTTATGGACTTGATGAGGAGATGGTACCGAGATGGAGTTACGAGGAGAAGTTTGAATATGTTACAGGCGTTGACAGTAACCTGTGCCTGTTCTTCATGCGGTTAGTTCGGTACCAGCCTGTGATTACAAAGTTTGGGATCATGGACCTGTGCTCCGCTGAACGCATGCACACTGTTACCTGACTTTTGTTCGACCAACCAGCAAGCTTACAGTGTTCTACGTGTTGGACTTGCCGACTGTTTGATGTCATTCATGACGTGTGCTACAAAAGTGATGTAGACATTTGACCTTTGTGTTATGTTCTTTGAACTTCACCACTGATCCTGTGTTCAATGCGTTCACAAAAGAAGAAAGTGCATTATCTGACAAAAACTGTGACAAATCTGTGTGCAGCAGCATCGAGAAAATTAAATATTTTTTATTTTGATAACATTGAGCGTTCAGAATAGGCGCTGTGTGTGGTAGTGTGTGTTAGTACGTTGAGCGAAAAAAGCAGCCTGTTCTGTGTTGATAATTCAGGTGTCAAAAGTCGCAGGTTAGTTGTGTTGTTTTGAATGTGTGTGTGTGTTGATTTCAAGCACAAATTGTGCACTTGTGAGAAAGTGTGTAATGTCGAACAAACGTGTGTTGTGTTGTGTACATGATTGTGATAAGAAATACGAATATTATTGTAAGTTGATATAATCTGTTGGTCTCCTATCAACTGGATGTTGTGTGATACAAATGGCGTACAAGAGGCAGTGTGGGACTTGGATGTGCGCGTGTATCCGATTTGTGTGGAGAATGAACACGGGTGTCAGTTGCGTGTGGCTGCAGCAGACAGGTGGTCATGCAAAAAGGTACGATGATTGACATTGTATTATTATACTGTACAGAAATAGGTTTCATTCCTATGTCTATTTATTTGAGTTTGGTAAATAACCCAATCAGGCTTTCATGGCGCCACATCAAAGCGGTGCACACTTGAGGACCAAGTTGATTACAGTATGTTCGTTGAATCCTGCTAACCAGCTTCTGGAAATCTCGGCATAGTGTTGCATATGTGAACAGCTCAGATCATGGGTAATTTTAACACCTTCACATTTAAATGCTTATTTTATAGCCATCCATTGAATTGAGAAGAAAACAAAGCATACTAAACTGCTAAGCATGAATCAAACAATAAGAAAATAAAAAGAACCAACAGCATCGTTTTGTATGTGTGGGTAGTAAACACGTTTTATTTACAAAACACGGCGGAAAATGGCGACAAATTTGTTGCACAGCGACAGGTCACTTTCTTCAACCAAGGCCAGTACTTTCATACATGACAAAGGAAAGCAAATATGGCCTGAATAATAAAGTTATAGTGTTCCTTTGCGTGTCTGAGTGATAAACTGTTTTAACCAACTATCTTCTGAAACGTAATTGCACTCAGCAGATTTGTCTTCCGCTCATAACTTTCGTGTCACACGGTCTTTGCGACTAACAGATAGATCGCATTCTCGCAGAAAATCATTGACAACACAGACCCGTCATTTTTAGCATTGCATTTGGGAAGGGCTACTATTATAGTGTGTTTTAAGAAAGAAAAACATTACAGTATCGGCAGAACACGACCAAATGAGTTTTCGTGTCACAGCGTTATGGGCGTGAGATTGTGTTCTCACACTGTAGCAAAATCATTGACAACACAGACAAGTCAGTTTTAGCATAGACATTGGGAAAGGCTACTATTATAGTGTGTTTTAGGAAAGAAAAACATTATAGTATCAGCAGAACACGACCAAATCATGACAAATGAGTTTGCGTTTTGGGCGTTATGGGCCTTTTTTCACACTGCAGATCATATCTCAAAAACTACGGAGTGGATCTTTATGAAATTTGATATGGATATTTTTGACTGGATTTTCTCATAGAAGGTTTTTCCGTTTATTGATAGGACAGTTTGATGACGTCATATTTTACCGTTTGCCAAAAGGTCGAGGCAGCACTTTCACAGTTACAGTTTTTCATCAATTTGATCGAATTTCTTATCACACAATCTCAGATCTAGGCCAGATTATGGGATTGCATTTCAGTTTGGTCACTTAAAGTTTTGTTATTGAAATGTTTGTTCGAAATATGTCATTTTTTCAAATTTTTAAAAACTAATATTTGAAACAAAAAATGTATATTGGTGTATTCCCTATTGCGTCCTGTATCTAAAACTATATAGTTTTGTTGTTTTGTATTGATAATTATGCTTAAAAATGAAGAAAACCGATAAATAACCACTATCTTTATTTATGAAAAAAGACACTTAAAAACAACTTCTATCTATTCCTTACCATTTTCTGATTCCAAATATATATAGTTTCATGGTGTTTGACGTTGAAAATAGGCTAAAACTTAACAAACTCGGATCGTTGAATGGAAATTATACTTCCAAGCTCCGTGCAGCTGACAACATGATAAAAACACGTCATTTCAAGTGTGGAACACGCTCATGACGTCATACTGAAAGGTGATGAATTATGGCTTCACCTTGCGATGTTTCATTTCAAACATGGTAACATTTTTAAAGGGGTTTCTTTCTCAGATTTCTGTTTGCCCTCTGTCTGTCTCTCTATGTCTCCGTCTGTCTGACTGATTCAATTAAATGTGTAATTACTTAGTTTTGCAAAAGTCAAACTAAGTAGGATATACCTAATTGATTCAGGTCTCTAAATTCTTATTGTAAAATTGTGAGTTTTATTCAAAACAAATTTAATTGGTGTTTTAAACTCAATAATGGGGCATGCGTAGAAGAATGTGTGCTTACGAGCAGAAAAAGCCCATCAAAGTCAAGAATCGTGTTTTTCTTTTTCTATTTTCACCTTGTAGCTTCATACAGACACTAAGCAACAGTGTAGTTCCACTTCCAGTGCAATATCTTGTACTTTAATTTTGACCATCTGTGTAACACTTTATTGACCCATGATCTGAGCTGTTCACATATAGATGACATAGTACCACACACATAAGATTGCAGATGATTTTCATTTTTTTAATTTCGTATTTCAAATTACCTTTTTTTCAAGATTTGCAAGCACAGAAGTTTGATTCAACTATGGCAAAATCTGTTGATTAATGTTCAGCTATTATCCGTGTTCTTTTCACCGGAGTTTCATGTAAAGTGGTTCACATTTTGGCAGTAGTTTACTTCACTAAACATGTATACTAGGTGTAGGCGTTGGTAGCAGGATTCCATTTGTTATACACGTGTATTAAGTTTTTACTTTTTTTGTTTTGATGTCAAATTGTTTGAAGTTCTTTCGAATTGCTGGTATCCATTGGATTGTAAAAGACAAGAGAATTCTGGCATAAGTAGTGCTAAAACCCTTTTTCTTTTACACTTGAATGATTTTCCATTAATGTTCACAATGGTGCCTTTTCGGCTCGACTTGATCAGTCTCCTTTTTCTGATTTGTGACACGGGTGTTTTACTATCACGTTTTAACTGCCTGAATTCTTCTCTAGTTTTAATGCAATATTCACAGACTTTGAAATTTGATACTGTGGAAGATTTTTGATTTGACAAATCCACTTTTGTTACAAGGCACATTTGATCTACTGATCAGCTGAAGCAATTATAAACATTTTTGCATTTAAGTTTCAAAAGAAGAGAATTGAGCTGAGGCAAACTGCTCAACCTAAATTAAGTATGAAAGCTAAATTGCACCATTTACTTTGTGTTGACTGCAACAGTTAGCATGGGGACATGGTAATTTTGCATTTCGTTTATTCTTATTTATTTATTCTTTATTTTACATGCATTGTTGTGAGATACGGAAAAATAACTTAAAAACTCTGTTTGCTCTGCCAAAGCTATGTTTATTTTTTGTTCTTGGTGTGTTTCAGACTGTATTATTCCCATTACAATATCCTCGGATGAAAAAAAGTAACACTGAAGAATAAAAGTTTGTCAGCTATTCTATTTTCTGCTTTGGTGTCATCTTCGGTGTGAGTGTGTGTGGACGCTTGAATCGATGAATGAGAGCAAATGCGTGTGTCTGTGTGATGGAGAAATTCCGTGTGTGTGTGACACAAGTGCCTTTACTGGCAGCTTGCTAACCTATTTGCATACATCTGCTCCCTGTCTGTCATTCTCTCAAAACACGAAACAAAATGACACCCAGACACTGCTGAGCAGGATTGATCACCTCCATTCTAAACTCCACTGCAGGGTGTACACAGTACAATGTCATGCCGACACACGCACCAGTTTCATACCTAGACTCGCCACGTACCAGCCACTATACATGTATACAGATCTATGTATACGCAAACTATGCTAACAGTAGTAACACATGGTCTTTACGATTTTCTCGAACGTTCATCTTTTAAAAGTGAAACTGACACCAGTTTATTTCTCTTGCAAAGTTGCAGTGAAACTGACACCAATTCATATGTTTATTCATAAAACTTACCCTGACACCAATTGATTTCTCTATAAGAGTTCATTGTTACAAAGTGAAACTGACACGCAGTTCATTTCTAACATTTCTCTTATCGTTGAAAGTGTAAACAGTAAAAACCTGACAAGTTGATTTCTCCAAACATTAACCGTTAAAAATGAAACTGACAACAGCCGTTCTACATCATTCTACTAATGTATTCGGATGACGAATAATTTGCATGGCCAAAAGTGAACGCAGAGCGTTTTTCTTTCCCCCCCACTCCCTATTTTTTGTCGTCACGCATGAGTGCACACAGGAAAACCGGAGTGCATAATTGTCCCGGCTTTTACTGTGTCTACCACGCATGGCCTTGTGCCAAGGTTTTTTTTTTTATCCTCGTCAACTCTTTCCATGCCCAGCGTTCCGATGAAATAACATCGCGGGCTCGAGGCTTTCTTCGCTTTGCTGGGAGAAGGGTGACAGCCCAAAGCGCTCTTGTCAACTAGTGTGGCCTCCCCACTCACTCATTCCTTTACAACCAGGCCTTCCAGTGGAAGGAAACCCTACACCATACTGTAGAAACCCCACTGTAGGTCTTTTTCTGTCAGTGTGGGTTTAGTCTGCGCACTAAGTTGTTTGTTCTTCCCCAAAGTGTTCCGTTTCTTGTGGACATATTAACAACACTGTAATGTCAGCAGTGCAGATATCTTGAGGAAAAACGAAACAGAAACAATTTCTTTTCGAATAGATATTTTCGATGTCCTGTAAAAAACGAAGATTTCTTGAGACAGGGTCCGTTTATTTGCGAAAAAGAGAGACACGTTCCTATGCAGACTAACCAAATTTGTTCATAGGGACTGTATGAAACACTTGTTTTGAGAGACGGGTCGTTGTAGGGTTCCCTTGCTACACTATCTATATCTAGTTGTAGCTGTTGAGTAAATGAGATGCTTCGGTGTCGAGACTGAACACAATTTCCACTGAGCTACATTTTAAACATTCGTAACACACGCTGAAGAATAGCCAGAGATATTCTAACATTTGTAACTTGACGCATATCATTTGTGGATAACTTTCGCCCATTGGGCCTGTTTGTGGACACTTGAGAAATGAAACCAAAAGTGTCCCGCCCGAAAAACGCTTCAGTTCAAAGTGTACGCGCGCGCGCCTGTGTGTGTGTGTGTGTGTGCGCGTGTGCGCGCGCTCGCTCAAGAACATACCAACTGAGCATTCGTCGCTGCCAGGCTACACTTTGTTACAGCGAAGACGCACAGTACAAGCAAGCGTTCACGGTCCAACGTACGCAGTTGGGACTAAGTAGTGTTAGCACAACACAATGCGTCCAGTTGAATAACTCCATTGTGGATCGAAACTTGAGGGGAAATGTGAGTCAGCGACAAACCGCAGATTGCAAGTTGGAGATAAAGACTGCGACCTGTTTGAGTGTGTGAGTGAGTGTGTGTTTGGCTAGAGCTTGCGATTTATGACGGGCTCTTATACTGGGGTCTACACTGCACAAACACTTCAGATATGTAGGCCTTTGTGACAATGCACAAGAAAATCCGATGAGGACTTTCAGTTTCTTTTGACAAAATGGGGAGACAGAAGAAAATTTCCGAACTACATGGGGAAACAAGAGGCGAAGCCTTCAAGGCTCACGTAAGAAATCGACAAACAGTAACACAAACTCAATCACTCCGTCACACACACACACACAGAAAGAGCATAGGTGAAACTGTGCAAGAAAGCGAGACACTAGATCTAGATCTGTCTGTCTGCATGTAGCCTACTTACAGGGACACGACTGCCAACTAGTCTCGGCCCGCTCAAAAAAACAATGACCGAGACTTTCAGTAAATTCCTTCGCGTGACGTCTAACCCTCTTACGTCATAATGTGACGTCAATGTAATGTGACGTCTTCAAATGTTAGAGTTTCTACCACATACATACATACATACGCACAGACAGACAAAAGTTAGCATCGCATAGGCTACACTTACGTGAGCCAAAAAATGAAAAAAATAACAAGTCGTTCTTTCTTTCTGCATGAGTGCAAATACTCGAGATACAGTATGTGACAGTGCAGTCAAGATTTTTCATGTCGTTTTCCAGAAAATACGATGCTGAACTACATGTTTCTTAGTTTGCAAGTTTTGTTCTTCTGAACGCATAGGACCCTGGTTTTTGGAGAGAAAAAAATCAACAAGACGACAATTGGCACTGAGATTGTTATCAGAAACAATAAATCATCCAGGGAAAAAATGAAAAAATAGTGGTTTTCTTCCCGTTTTGCGAAAACATACTTCACAATGAATGATTAAAGTTGGCCTTTGAAGAATGTTTGGTCGTCTATCTCCGCGAAGATAAAGCAGGATATTTTTTTGGCCGCGAAGATAAAGCATGAGATTTTGGCCCACAGGTTTTATTGCTCTAAACAAAACTGTATTCAATTGTAATATCGTGACTTATTCAATTGTAATATCGTGGCTTATTCAATAATGTAAATATCGTGACTTATTTAATTGTAATATCGTGACGTATTCAATTGTAATATCGTGACTTATTCAATTGTAATATCGTGACATACATACAATATCTGTCATTGAGTATCCGTACTCGAGCATAATGCAACGAATCCAAGGTAAAACATAATAGAAGTAAACACGATGGTGATTGAACAAAATGTAAATACTCATTTGAGAACAGCTACAACAACAAAAATGTGGGGTGGGGGGAGGGGGGGTGGTGTAGTTCAGAACGTGGTAAAAAGAAGAGAAAAGGAGAAGATGTAATACACGTAGAACGACTAGCATTCTTTAATTGACCAGCGCTTTGATACAAGCTGTGGTGTAATCAAATAACGTACGCAGTTAGTTGCATGACAACTATCTGTCATAATCGTTCAAAAGCTCGAACACCGAACACAAAAGAAACACCGCCAAAGACATGCACGGATGTTACTCAGTAGTTGCAATCTTCAGAAGAAAAGCTTCGACAAAGTACCCATCACGTTTTTCTTTTTCCTTTGAGCTTTGCCGACGCTCGCCCGAGATTCGTTCTACGGTGAAAATGTCTCATTGACAATATTGTACAACGTTCGCCGCGACTAATAAACTAAATCACAGCATAACGAAGTCGCACACACCCCTCCCTGTTTACCGCAATATCAGCACAACCCTCCCCATCTTCCTTCCTCCCCCTTCCTTCCCCCAGCCACACTCATTCTACTTGTCTGTCTGCCATGAATCGGCGTGACCTTGACAGTGGTCGGAGCGGCCGGCAGATGGGATTTTCTTTGATGTCAGTTTCTTCCAGCTTCCCGCCGCTCCCTCGCGGATTGCACGAGACGAACGTGGTGGCGCGGGATTTGGAAGAGAAGGAAGTGCGAAAACTACGAGAAAGTCGTTCACTTGCCTCGCTCCGTGATGCTGTGATGGCAGGACAGATTTTCAGCGAAGGAAGGGGATCCCCGTTAGCGCATAGGTACCAGCGGCTCCCTTTTTTTTGGGCCGAGGTCGGAAAGTAGACTCATCATGCACTAAAAGCTAAAGGTGTGTGTGTGTGTGTGTGTGTGTGTGTGTGTGTGTGTGTATGTGAGAGAGAATGACTAAGAGAGGGAGAAAGACAGAGAAAGAGAGCACGCACATACACACACACACACACACTAGTTGCTGCATTTGATGCTGTTTGTGACTATCACGGAGCAGATACAATGCTCAATACTGTTAAAAAACTGACTGTCTGTCTTCCTCTCTGTCTCTGTCTCTGTCTGTCTCTGTCTGTCTGTCTCTCTCTCTCTCTCTCTCTCTCTCTCTCTCTCTCTCTCTCTCTCTCTCTCAGACACGCACGCCCTCGTACATCAAAGAACAACAACAAAATCGAACTCGGGACAAGAAGCAGCTAGGCCGTTGATTTTCAGTATTATCGTGTTCCTGGTCAGTGGTGCAGAAGCTTGGTCAGATCTGAAATAGTGAGAAAACAGGATTTAACGCAAAGAATTGTGCATTAAAGGCACAGTGCAGCTCACAGCCTTCGTTTTGCGTTTTTGTTGCAGCTGAGTGCATTTACAGTTCAAAAATCCTCCTATGGTAGTAAAACAAACCCAAAACTACCCAACGACTACATCTGTGAAGCTCGACAGTTTCTTGTTCACGCGAGTGCATAAATTAACCTAGTTATTACGTGGTGTTTGGTCGGAGTTCGATTCAACTGAGTGATTCCGGCCTCCATTTTGTTTTACACAAACTCATGATGACGTCTGACATAGTTTGCTTAGTGACTGTCTTTTTGTGCATGATGTGGTGATCTACCTGATCTAAATTTAGATCCAAAAATAGGCCAAGACCAGCCGGGTCCGAGTACGAAATAATTCGTAAAAAAATCGCAGTTCTTGACTCTTTGGGTGCAAGTCAATGAAACTTGGTAGTTCTTCTAACGGATAGCTGCCTGAGGTATGACTAAAAGCCCCAGGGGCTCCGTGCACCTGGATTTGACAAGTTCAGTACCTTTAACACGGGCTCTTCTTAACAGAGATCGGACCAAAAGAACCAGGACAATACTGCAGTGCGGGTACTATTACTGACATTTAGACTTAAAACTTGAGGTGACAGGTAGTGTAGCAGTTGACCTGATAAGAAACACAGGAGATCAGGTACATTGGTACCTGCGACCAGAAGACACCTTTGGCCGGTCAAGCCAAGTGTCCATTTATTGTAGGTGACCTATATTATGGGTATATTTCAGTGAGATAGGGTCAAAGGGATGATGATGATGAATATGCCTGTCCTATGGGCACAAAGGTAACGCCTCTTAAGGATAGCCTGAAGATTATAGGGGGTCATAGGGACAACAAGCGTTGTCTTTTATAGTGAACTGTCCTCTGATCAGAAGAGTCTCACGTGACAGGCACCACAGAAATAACGACAGACTTTTTCCGGTGCGCTTCAATAACGGAACCAGACACTGCAGAATACACATTCAATTGCTCTACAGTCTCTGACGGAACTGACATGTACTATTTTAAGTAACTTCCCATCGGAAAAACTTCAACAAGACGTTTATTGTTTGGTTGAGGGTTAGTATTAAGGATCGGGCCGGATCTTCATTAGTGAAGGCACGGTTCTATTACAGGCTTGGAGTTCAACATCACTGTACGGTCAGTATTAATTTACCGGGTTTTTTGAGGTCTCAAACAGAGGCAATGAAATCTGTCACCGACAGACCAGAAGCATCGGTTGATATCTTTAGTTTGCCAGGTATTCCCCTATTGCGAAGTAACTTTATTTATGCGTTGACTTAGTGTGTGTGTGTATGTGTGTGTGTGTGTGTATGTGTGTGTGTGTGTGTGTGTGTGTGTGTGTGTGTGTGTGTGTTTAACGTTTCTGTGTGTGTGTGTGTGTTGTGTTTTGTGTGTGTATGTCAGTGTGTGTGACACAGTGTGTGTGTGCCTCTCTCTCCGTCTCTCCGCGTATGTATGTGTGTGTGTTACAATAAGAGATAGGATTCGCACTTATTTAAGGTAGCACGATCGCTGTCAATGGGAACATAAAACACACCTTGCCGACCTAGCACTTTCCACAGACATCAAACGCTATACACACACATATATTACAGGTGTCTGTCAACGAATGATTGGGTCTATCTTTTGCGTCATTTTGCCGCCGCTAATCCGAAAAACGACGAACAGCGTTGTTCGCTGTCAGTACTATTAGCCGTCAATAATACCAGGCCTGCTTTTTGACCTGTTATTGATGGCCGCAGGAGCGGTCATCTCTTGCAATGGGTTCGGAGATATCTGACATGTCTCGTTTTGTTACCGTTCTCACGAGATCAGTTACAGGTTTTCTCTCTCTCTCTCTCTCTCTCTCTCTCTCTCTCTCTCTCTCTCTCTCTCTCTCTCTCTCTCTCTCTCTCTCTCTCTCTCTCTGTATCAGTGTATGTATGTCTTTGTCTGTGTCTTCCTCTGAGTCTCTCCGCGTCTGTCTTTCTATGTCTGTCTCTGTTTATGTGTGTGTGTGTCTCTCTCGCTCTCGCTCTCTCTCTCTCCCATCCGACTCCTGGCACACAGGTCAAAGCAGAGGTTAACTTGAGTGCACGTGTACCTAGCAGGAGGGGGGTGATTCGGGTCAGAAGTGGGGTAAAGCACTTTGGTCTTCAGTGTTTGGGTTATAGCTTTCAATGGAGAAGATGCCAACATGAAATTGCACTATGCTCTACTATTTATTGATGGCCGCCCTCTTTCCTCAATTAGCTGAGGGCGGTGAACATTGTGTCGTTGTTTGCCGTTCTCATGAAACATAAGTAATCAATTTATCCACTTGATTATATTCACAACAGGGACCTATCACTCTTCTTTGCATGTTTTTATGCCTACGGATTTTCAAATACTCTGCAACACATGTAACCCAAATTCAACATGTGCCCGTACAATACCGCTTCTTGTATGAAAACATTGCTTCGGCCATGTTGATTTTAATCAACCAATTTTCTTGTCTGACTGTCTAGCTCACTCAAGCTCTCAAAGCGGCAAAAGCCGGCCGGTTTCGTACAAACAGATATAACGACTCCCCCCCCCCCCCCCTGCCCTACATCACCTCTCCGCGACAAACATATATTATATATATGACATGCCATCTTATCGCTTTTACTTACACAGATCTCACGTGGCTGTGTGTGTTTGCTCTTTCCGATTACACTTACACGGTGTACACAGTCACACACACACGGAATTGTGTAAGACGCAAAAGCCTGGCAACCTCGTATGCCAAATAATCGCTCTTCACTGATAAAAAGTTGTTTGTGTCATGTCTGAGTTGACTAGGCTGCCGGCCGGCCGGTACCGCACAAACGTTCAGCTAGCTAATCAGAAAAGGGCCTTTGGGGCCGGTGTGACGTTTTCATCTTTCGCCGTGGTGATATTTCGATTCTCGGCCTCGTTGATCTAGTATAAACTCTACATTGAACAATTTGTTTGTTTGTTTGCTTAACGCCCAGCCGACCACGAAGGGCCATATCAGGGCGGTGCTGCTTTGACATAATAACGTGCGCCACACACAAGACAGAAATCGCAGCACAGGCTTCATGTCTCACCCAGTCACATTATTCTGACACCGGACCAACCAGTCCTAGCACTAACCCCATAACGCCAGACGCCAGGCGGAGCAGCCACTAGATTGCCAATTTTAAAGTCTTAGGTATGACCCGGCCGGGGTTCGAACCCACGACCTCCCGATCACGGGGCGGACGCCCTCTAGGCCAACCGTGCCGGTGACACTGAACAAAAAAAACCACCCTTCGATAGTACTGATGAGCGACCTTGTGTACCTTACATTCATGGGGCCAAATTTGTCCAACCAATTTTTTAGAATAACTTAGAATTTTGATTCATCCTAAAATGTTTCCCTTCTTACCCAAGGGACGTAACCACTCGGTACACGTTTTTGAATAAATCGATTTTGGGGGTGAAATCTAATACATTTCACCACCAATTTTCTTCACATGCAAGAAACTGACATGCTTTTCGTCCATAAATAATTTCACTTCTTAATTTTACCAGGAAACAACATTTCAGTCTTGAGTATATGTCGAGGGCGAAATATGTACACAGGCGAAAGATGAAATCGTGACACCGGATAAAGTTATACTGCGTCTGTCGCAAAACCGCACGGTCAGCGCTCGAAAAACTGCAGTTCCGAGAGTTCGACGACCCGAGAGACCTGACGTCACGTGTATGTGCGAAGTGACGCAACAGGAATGTGTGTACACACGAAGGGAGACCACTTTGTGGACTTTTGGCTGTGTGGTGATAAAGCGCGTGCAAAACGACGTCACATTGGTTTGATGTTTGGCTGTAGAGTTTGTGGCGTGGATGCCTGACAGCTGAGTGGTTGTGGGCGATGATCTATGTAAGACTGTCCAGCAAACTGCTGAGTGGATGTACGATAGTACACATCCTGGCAGTTGTTGACTCGTCACATGGGCCGGTATTTAGCGTTGGTTTTCACTCTAGTTGACTGCTGTTTGTTATTGCGTTTTGTCAGTGTTGTTGTCGTCTCTTTTGCGGCCACGAGAACAGTGAGAAAAAAATGTGTCCCAAAAGAATTATATCCACCCCGAATTGCAAGAGTGACTGACAACTAATTATATCTACCCCGATTTATAAGAGTGACGTGCATTAGGTTTGTATCTGAAATTAAGTAAAACCCTCATTCAACTAATTCTATGTAGCCCGAATGACAGAGTGACAGACATGAGGTCTGTATCTGAAATTAAGTAAAACCCTCATTCAATTAATTATATCTACCCCAAATGTCATTTGAAATGACAAGAGTGAGAGACAGGAGGTCTGTATCTGAAATCAAGACCTTCATTCAACTAATTCTACAGGGTCTGTATCTGAAATTATGACCCTCATTCAACTAATTCTACAGGGTCTGTATCTACCCCGAACAACAGAGGGACGTGGATTAGGTCTGTATCAGTATTTGAAACTAAAACCCTCATTCAACTTCCTTTATGAGAAGACACAAATTAAAGTCTTACGTTGCAATTGTTTGAGCTATTAAGTCAGTCTCGGTTCTCATTCTATCAGACCCGTGACATTCAAACTACACAGCTGATTTGCTTAAGTGGTTAATCGGCCACAATCAGATGTGGGGTAATTGTCAGTACAATCTAGATCACGATCTTCATTTCCTTATCGCAGCTTTCTTGCTGTAGAATCCGAACGTTGTGATATTCGACGATGACAACACGGTTCGATTTTAAACGAACCAGGCATACGTGTATTGCCAATACTGAGAACGTGTAAATTCGGCGATCTTGATTATTTGACGTAAACCCTTGGCTTTGGTGAAGTGGGTCAAGGGCTACTCAGTCATGTCCGTTCAGGTCGAGGACTTTCTGTTGGTTGGTACTACGGGAGTAAGAACAATTCATTCTCTCTGACAGTGCAATGGATGACAAATTTGGACGCGGTGCTTCCATCGAACGTTCAGACAAATCCGGTAAGGTCTGACATTACAACCGACAGCGAAAGACATATTCATGGTAGCTAAACGGAGATCATCACCTTTTTCTTTTACGAATCTTCTAAGAATCTTCTAAGAAGTCACTGTCGTGGCCCTGCTGGAGCAATGAGGCACGTGGTAGCAGACAGGCTGGCCCGTGTGGACACAGGTTGAACAATCTGCAACGTCTCAATGAATGGAGATGGACTATTAATTTTCTCTCTCGAGCATTCAAGTTCTCACACTGCGAAGAGCATGCTGAAACTCATGTCATTGCCCCATGAGAACACACCGTATACCCTTGAACTTCAAGCAGATGGTTGCAGGCGGGTGGGTATTGCACAGGTGGGAAGAAAAGTCTGCCAACACGTGGCACCGTACTGCCCGTGCCTCACCTGAGAGCAACTCAAGAGCCATTCCGACTGTCTTTGATCGTGCCGACACCTGTCCATTCCAACGGCAAAGGGTAGCCAGGGACGGGGCAGCGGACGTCAAGAGCACAAGCTGCGAGACCTGTGATCGGAGGTCGGCGTTTCTGTGTGCTTATCGGTGCAACCTGTCGCTCCCTATGCAAGCCGATGGAGATTTCAGATTTCCTCGGCTTGTGAGGATGACTGAGGTAGGGGGTAGGAGGGTATGGGGTAGGAGGGTGTGTTGGGGGGGGGGGGGGGGGGTAGGTCGGTCGTCACGTTTTACTAGTCGGAATAGGATAACGTAATTACAGAGCAAAATGCTTTGGCCTTTCTGGAAAGTTTGTGCATGACCTACCGATTGTTTCTGGTTGAAATATGTTTAGACTTCTCCGTCCCGGACATGAGTTGCTCGTGGATACAAAGCTAATGTGTATCATTGTGCTCTCTCCTCTGCCTCAATGACACACACACACACACACACACACACACACACACGGCACTTACACACACACACACACACACACACACTCGGCACTTACACACACACACACACACACACACACACACACACACACACACATAGACACAAACACACTCTCTCTCACACACACACTCACGCTGACACCGAAACATGCACTGGTTAACATCACGGGTACTTCAGTTATACTCTTAAACCTCGGACACGGACACATGAACAAACGCTGATTTGCACCAAAGCACGGACATCAGTACTGTTGACCGTCCTTAATAGTTGTGGACTCTTTGTATGGAAGTAAACTTTTTCAGGAATAACACAGCAGCTGCTGTCTTGCTCACACACTTGTCGTTCGCTGGTCGCATTTTTTTTAGCAGAAGACTGATAAAGCAGAACAATGCAACAGTGACCACAGTGCAAATGACGTGTGGTCTTTCATCCTATCTGTGACGATTGCGATTTTGCTTTGTCAGGCAGACATTATTATTTTATAAGATATTTGATGGGTTGTTGACAGACCAACTTTTTTTTCGGTCCGAGGGGGAGCATATCGTCTTTTGTTTCATATTTATTGACCAAGGCCGAAGGCCGCGGTCAATAAATATGAAACAAAAGTCGATATGCCCCCCGAGGACCGACAAAAAAGCTGGTCTGTCAACAAACCACCAAACATCGTTTTTGTCATCATTTTGGTAGTGAGAAAATAAGTGCACAATCAACCCAGGGAGCCATGCTTTGAAACACGGGTTCCGTGCTGATAACCACACGAGTCCCGGTTTGATAACCACTGGCAATCAAAGCTGGCGTGTGAAAGCAACTTTCTGTGTTTTTGAGTTCATTAAATGTTGGGATGAATATGTCAGGTTTGAGGATGCACAGTTCTGTAGGTTCATCTCGGTATTCCACCCCCTCGGCTTTCTGTTGCAAATATTAAGCTGAGTGATCGAATGTGGAAGCTACTTGGGTCAAAGGTCACAGAAGATTTGCCATCGTGCAGCGAAGGAAAGAATCGCGATCTTGTTTCCGACTCAGTACCTCTTTGTTTTTCATTACACCTGTCATTCTGCTTGCTCGGCTTTGTTAGATGTTTGCATATCTTGTTGCTATTTTCTTTGCTTTTATTATTGTTTCTTATTTGCGCTTCGTTTATCGATACAACGTCTTGTGCACGGGTCAAAATTTGTGTGTCGGGGGTCGTTTTACTTGAACTTGACCTTCGTGTTTCTCCGAACGTCTGTGTATTGAAACACAGATACTCGCACTCCATGACTCTGTAAGAAGACAAAACATATCGCTAGGTTTCATTTGTTTTTGATGAATGTATGACCTTTCATGAAGTAGTTTTGTTTTTTGTTTACTTTTGCTAGTTTGCCAGTTCGTTTTTGGAACTTTGCAACGCAGTGTCGTGTCGTCTGTTTAGGTCTGGGGAAACACCAATGAAAAGAGCCGAAGAATCCCCGAGCGTTTCTATTGGGTTTGCTTTTGATTATCCATGTATAACCTGCTTCCTGCAATTATGGTAACCGGGGATTTATTGCCCGGGGAACATGAGATTTATTTCCCAGGTGCTTGTGAATGAAAACTCGTGAAAATGATGACAATGATACATGGATAATCAAAGGCAAACCCAATAGAAACGCTACCGATGAAAACTGACTTGTCGCTCGAAATGCTTCTAAAAAAGAATAAAAGTAAAATGAATATTTTCAACAACAAAAAAATGAATACATAACTTGCAATCAACAACTACTACGGATTCAACGACTTGTTGAACCTTTTAGCGAGAAATTTGGAAATGAAAAACATTTCTGCAACGTTTACGCTTGCTGTCATAATGCAAAACGTCGTTTTTATTATAAACGTGTACCAGGAACTACAGTGTAGTAAGATCAAAGAGAATAAACAAAGAGAAGAAATACACACAATGTAGCCAGGTCAAGAGTGATATAGCTCAGTTGGTAGCGCGCTGGATTTGTATTCAGTTGGCCGCTGTCAGCGTGAGTTCGATCCCAGGTTCGGCGGAAATTTATTTCACAGAGTCAACTTTGTGTGCAGACTCTCTTCGGTGTCCGAACCTCCCCCCGTGTACACTACATTGGGTGTGCACGTTAAAGATCCCACGATTGACAAAAGGGTTTTTCCTGGCAAAATTGCTTAGGCACAGTTAATAATTGTCCACCTATACCCGTGTGACTTGGAATAATAGGCCGTGAAAGGTAAATATGCGCCGAAATGGCTGCAATCTACTGGCCGTATAAAATTTCATCTCACACGGCATCACTGCAGAGCGCCTAGAACTGTACCCACGGAATATGCGCGATATAGGACTCATTGATTGATTGATTGATTGAAAGTAACCCATCTCAGACAGCGTGAGATTGATCTGATTACAGCCAACGCCTTGGGGACAACTCAGGTTTCGACAAGATGGCTTCATTGTAACGTCCTCGACATGGCCCGTGTCGAACAGAACAGTGAATTCACTCAACGTCTGTCGGTCGGCAAACCTTTTCATCCCAGAGTGATGTCTCCACACAAGCTGATGTCATTGCGATGACTCGGACTGATAAATTATAAACGACATGAACGAAAGCATCACCGGAAAAGGTTCTTGGCTTCGAGCTACGATCGGTTGTGGTTTCGCGGTTACAACAAAGAGAAGGTCATTGTCTATGACGTCATTGTCTATGACGTCATTGTCTATGATATAATTGTCGCTCCTCTTTGAACTTTGCGGCCTCGAAGCGAAAACAAACATGAAGTGGGGCCTATAGAGTACCGATTGATAGAACGGTGTCTTGCGCAATTGTGTTCTGACAGCTTTGGACACTGTTGACTAAGACAATCTGTAGCTTTTAACTTAGTCGCGTCTGCGAGGTTGCTTCGAGCATTCTTTGTCGTGAATCGTGTTCCCATGATGGCCGGACAGGGAGGGGAGGGATGGATAGATGGAGGGGTGGGGGTTGTTATGAGCCCTGCGATTAGCCATTTACAGACCAATCAAAGAAGGGTAAACATCATTCCGCCAAGAACCAAGACAGACCGGCAACACAGACAGGCAGACAGGCGGAACATTCTGGACAGACATTCTTCTTCTTCTTCTTCTTGGCGTTCGCAGAGGTTACACAATCAGTCCAGCACTGGTGATAAATGTTGTCGTTTTCTCCAACTCCTGTCGACTGCCGTATAGTTTGGTCTGCAAGGGAGTTGGTGACGGCCACACTTCTTTTCGTTCCTCATCTAGTAAGGGACATCGCTGTAAGATGTGTTCCGCTGTTTGGTCCTCTTGACCGCAGGCACAGGTTGGTGATGGCGCCAGCTTGAACTTTCGGTTCATGTGAGCATTGAGCCTGTTGTGGCCAGTACGCAGCCTGATGAGGTTGACTTGCTGCTCTCTGGACATTGTGTGGTAGTCATCTCTGTTTGTCCTTGGCCTCATCAATGCCTTGATGATTGTCTTCTGCTCACTAAAGCTGACACTGTTTTCAGGTTGGTCTTCCACGGCTCCTTCTTTTGCCAGCTCATCTGCCCTTTCATTTCCTGGTATCCCACAGTGTGCTGGTATCCACTGGAGGACAACTCTTCTGGTTTGTCTGACCATCTGTAATGCTTTGGCCAGCTGTGGGAGTTTGTCGTTCTCTAGGGCCTGAAGGACTGAAAGGGCGTCCGAGAGGAAGACAACTTGGTAGCAAGGGTCTGCGGAGTCCTGAACGAAGGAGGCGGCCTGCATGAGAGCTTCTGCTTCTGCTTTATAGTTTGTGCAGTGTTTGCCAGTGGCAACGCTGGATGTAGCTGTATGTCCCCCAGGGAACTGGATGAGAATGCCTGCACCTCCATTGAGCACGGCGTTAGTTGCTGATCCATCGGTGTATACATGGATCCACGCCTCTTTTGGGTACTGTTCGTCGATCAGGGCTAAGGTGAGTGCCTGTCGAGCTGTGTCATTCTGATCTTCTCCTGAGGTAACATGTGGAACACTGGTGCAGATCTGGATGCCTGGTTTCTCTGTTGCCTTGGGGGTTTCCTCTTCTTCTTGAGTCAGAGGTAGAGTGTTCTGTGGAAGGACTTCCCTGTACTGTCGAGAAAGTCTCTTGCTCTCGTGTACAAAACTGCTCCGTTTAAGCCGGTTCTTGGTGAGGTTGCTCAGTCTGTGCTTCATGGGGTGGTCGGGTAGGCACTTGAGCTTCTCGGCCTGTACCATAGTCTTGGCTTCTCTTCTCTGACAGAGGGGTTGGATGGTGGTAAGCTTCTCCATTTCCTTGATGGGCGTGGATTTCATTGCACCGGTGATGAGTCGGAGGGCCTGGTTTTGCACACGGTCAAGGGTCTGCAGGTTTGTCTTGGCTGAGGTTGACCACGCTGTGGAGCCGTACTCGAGGTGGGGTCTGATTGTTCCCTGGTATACTGTCTTCAGTATCTTCTCGTTTGCTCCCCAGGTGGTACCTGCCAGCTTCCTGAGTATGGCTAGCTTGCGCCGGGCCTTCGTCTCTGCCTGTGCAATGTGTGGTTTCCAGGTCTGCCGTCTATCAAAGGTGACACCAAGGTACGTTGCTTCTTCATCCTCTCTCAGAGGAGTTCCACCAAGCCTAATGGTTCCGGCTTTCTGCTTTGGCGACAGTGTGAATAGGGTGGTGGAGGATTTCTCCTTGTTGATGGAGACGCACCAATCTTCTGCCCATGCGTTCAGCCTATCTGCCGCTTGCTGCATTCTGTAGGTGGCAGTACTTGCGTGCTCCTCCTTGCACCAGATCACAAGGTCGTCTGCGTAGAGAGCAGCTTTGATCCCCTTGGGCATCTCAGACACCAGATCGTCGATGAAGAGAAGGAAGAGTGTGGGGGAGAGGACTCCGCCCTGAGGGACGCCATGACGAAGGAGGAACTTCTTG
Source organism: Littorina saxatilis (assembly GCF_037325665.1). Taxonomy (NCBI): domain Eukaryota; kingdom Metazoa; phylum Mollusca; class Gastropoda; order Littorinimorpha; family Littorinidae; genus Littorina; species Littorina saxatilis. The sequence continues at coordinate 46,966 of NW_027125698.1, forward strand.
CTTTTGGTCTGGTCGACGTTAACTCTTGCCCTGCGGTTATAGAGGTAAGAGCGAATCCACTGGTACATGTTGCTGGACACGCCTTTCCTCAGCAGTTTTACAAGGAGTCCATCTTTCCAGACCTTGTCAAAGGCCTTCTGAAGATCTATCCAGGTGACGAAGACCAGCTTCTGTTCCTGAAAGGCATCTTCAACTTCTTGCGCCAGGTAAGTGACCTGATCTTCAGTGCTGCGGAACTGTCGGAATCCAGCTTGTTCAGGGGCGAGGAGGTTCCTGGATTCCATGTACCACCTGAGGCGCTCGTTCACAATTCTCTCCAGGGTCTTCACAACACAGCTGGTGAGGCTGATTGGGCGATAGCTGTTGGCCTTCTTTGGATCCTTCCCTTTTTTTAAGATGGGGATCATGATCGCTTCTCGCCAGAGTTGTGGTAGCGATCCTTCTTGCCAGCTGCTGTTGAAGACCTCGAGTAGCTTGTTCTCTGCTGCACTACCAAGGTGGGTTAGCATCTCGTTGGTGATGCCGTCTGGGCCAGGGGACTTCTTCGCCTTTGACTTTTTCAGAGCTGAGTGCAGCTCGTGGAGTGTGAGTGGTTGACTCATGGCGTCCACTGTCGACTGTCTGGCAGGTCTCTCTCTTTTCTCTCTTCTTGCTTCTCTCTGTTTCTTGGGGCTAACATGGAGGTTGCTCTCAGCTGCATAGCTTTCAGCAAATTGGTTGGCAGCATGCTTTCCAGTTAGCACCTTCCCGTTCTCTTCTAATGTGATCTTTCCTCTGCTGGTGTTCTCATCATTCAACTGCTTGGTGAGCCTCCAGAGCTTTCTGCCATCCTTCTCAAGGTTCAGAGAGCTTGTTTTCTCTTGCCAGCTTCTCCTTCTTGCCTGTAGCTTCTTTTTGAGAAATTTGGCTTTGGCTTCCTGGAGGCGGATGTTGTTGTTTTGTGACGGGTTGACTTCTGCTTCCCTTCTGGCGTCTGCCAGATCATCATCCAGTTCCTGCAATTCATTGCTCCAGTAGGGCTTATAGTCTCTCCTGGCACCCCTGGGAATGGACTCACGCGCTGCTCTGAGGATGCTCATGTTGAAGTCCTTCGCCACCATGTTGATGTCTCGACCCTCGACTCTGATGTCTTTGGTGAGTTCGCTGGTGCGGTGTCTAAAGAGGAACCAGTTCGCTCTTTTGTAGTTCCACCGTGGGAAGGAAGCTTCAGTGCAGGACTCCATGCCCAGGGTCAAAAAGACTGGCCGATGGTCACTTCCACCTAGCTGTTCTCCGACCTCTCTGCTGGTTAGCTGGTGCATGTCTTCCGTGCAGAAGGCTAGGTCAGGAGTTGATGTAGTGTGCCATCTTCTGGAGTAGAATGTAGGGCAGTCAAAGGGACTGTTCAAAAGGATGAGACCTTTGTCGTCCTGCCAGTTCTCCACCTCTTCTCCTCTCCGATCCAGGTGGTCATATCCCCAACTCTGTGAATGACTGTTGAAGTCACCCACCACGATGAAGTTGGAGGCCTTTGCGGGGATCGTGTCAAGGGCGAGGTGTCTATCATTGGGGCAGTAGAAGTTGACAAGATGGAATTCTGATGTCTTCGTCTGGATTCGAATCACCTGATATTCGGAGTCCTCCATGTGCGTTTCTATCAAACAGGCATTGATGTTGTTCCTGATGAGGGTCAGGATTCCTCCTTTGCTTCGGTCTGTTCTGTCGGACCTAAGGCATTGGTAGCCTCTCACTTTGAAGGACTTTTGGGGTGTCAGGTGCGTCTCCTGAATACAGCAGATGTTGATGTTCTTCTCATGCAGGATATGCTCCAACTCTGTCTTCTTGTTCAGGATACTTTCTGCGTTCCAGTGCATGACCTGAAAAGGTCGCTGCTGACTGGGTTTCTTCCTGGTTGTGGTGGTGCCAGTCACTTTCCTCCCGCGTCCCCTGGCGTGGCAAGACGGACGGGAGGGACCTCCAGTAGTTGGGGCTGGGTCCCTTTGAGGCATGGGACCCGACGCTGCTCCACCCTGGGGGGTCCTCAATGGGCGAGCGCCATTTCCATCTGTGCTGGTTGATTGTGTCATCATTTGCGTAAGTGCGTGTACCCATGGTTTGTTAGAATGCGCCGTGCGGCCCGGGTCCTCCGTCTTCAGCATTCGGGGTTTTCTGTCGGGGTTACCTCACCCTTAGCTCATGGCCCGTACGTCCTACCCTGAGAGCACAGGGGGGAGGATTTTCCGGGATCCCACCCGCAGCCAGTTTGGTCCGCGGCCGCAAGCGGCTGATCTCCATATCTGAAGACCGTTCCCCTATCCGCCACCCGGGGACGCGCTGGGTTGGGGGTGGTCGCCCCACTGAAAATCCCACACTGGGTTAAGAAAGATCAGCCTGTCCCAGGGACAGACATTAGGACAAGCAAACAAAAAAGAGAGACAACACGTTTAAAAAGAATAAAACAACACACAGAAACAAGCAAGAAAATGGCATTTAAGGAATGGGAACACGAAGAGCGTGTAAGCCTTTTGATATGATTGATTGATTATCCCCTGCCTTTTGATATTATTCCCTGCCTTTTGATATTGTTCCCGTTTGTTGACCGCTCGAGGAGTACTCAGAATCGACATACTACGGAAGTATACTCTAAACTGAAGTGTTCCACTTTTGAACACTTTTTGTAACCACTTTTGAATACACATTTACATGTATTATGAACACTAACAAATTGTTCACTCTAAACAGTTTTGAACACTTAAAAGTGTTCAAACCATCGCTGCAGAACACTTTTAGAACAGTTTTAGAACACTCACTTACTAATTGTTAACTGTAAACAGTTTTAAACACTTAAAAGTGTTCAAACCATCACTGCAGAACACTTTTAGAACAGTTTTACTTTTAGAACACTCTCACTATCTATAGAGTCCGGAGAAGCTAACCGGGCAACACACCTGCTGGGCTGCGGCAGTTTATCTCTCAAACGCTCACAACCACAGAAAGCCTCGTCGGATAAGTCTTTAGCACTTTCAGAACTAAGAACAATCCTGCCCTGCCCCCCTTCTGCCCCTACAAAAAAAAGCAAGCTGGGGGTAACCGTAAACAAATCTTACATGACGCACCGACTGAGACTGAGAGTCAACCTAAAATCTCCCGACTGCGCTCCTGGCTAGTTCGCCGCTATTATATACTTACTTGAGCTAATCCTTGATGCCTTCACGTTGTGCGATGGACAATGATTTGCTAAGTACAGTTGAAGTGGTCTCCTGGCTGAGACGGCCTTGGGCCGAGCGGTTTGCGAGCCGCTTCAGGTTAGAACAGCCATGCGTTGCTCAGAATCACAGTGGCCCGTTCAGAGCAAAGTCGCTCTGGGTTGGTCTATGCAACGGGATCATAACGAGGCAAATCGCTTCAAGATGGCGACAAAGAAGGCACGAATGCTGCGAGATATGAAAAAAGTTGCACTTCTTAAACTATCAAACGCTTCGGTCAGTGAAATCGTCAGATAGAACGTAGTTATGATGGGAAATTTAGCTGGGGTAGTCCCTGAACCTTGAAAAACGGTGGATCCCTGTGGTCACGTCGAAAACCACGCCGAGAAGACCGCGACACGCTACACGGCATCGCAGTGTAAACACCGCCGCCATCTTGGAAAACGAAGCTCGCGGTTGGCGAGCATATCCCAAAGCCGCTCTCTAAGTGCTTCGCGCTGTCGCGATATGCTTTCCTGCACTGCCCCAAGAAACGGCTTTCTGTCATGCGCACTGCGGGCGACCCGAGGCAGACCACTCTGGGCAACTCGTCTCAGGTGGTAACAACAAGACTCATAATCCACTTCATGTTCATAGCCTTGGACAGGAGTGGCGCAAGTGCATTGGACAGAGGGAGAGACCGCCGAGAGGCGCAAGTATGACGGCTTACTAGTGCCAAAACCTAGGGTTACCATTTTCACGTGAAAATGAGTAATTAACAGTATTAATTACCAATTTTCATTTTTGCCTCGTTTTCGGTCACAGTAGTCGGACTTTGAGAGTCCGCACTGAGAGGCTCAACGTACGGCAAACATCACTCTCACACTATTTCTGAAATATCTTTTAATAGAAGGCCTTATCGAGCAAGTTATCCGACGGGAAGATGCATGTCACAGTTTTCTGCAATAGTGCTTTCCTTAACGTTGTTTTGGGTATCTTAGAAAAGAATAATCGATCCCGAAAACTTTCGAATCGAAGCTGTTCGTAGCAGACGGACTTTTGATCTCACACTTTCACATATATCTTTCAATATAATTCCTTATTCGTCAAGTTTTCGGGCAGACAGCCGTACCTCATTTTTGTTTCCACTACCACACTCATAAATTTGCTTTGTAGTGTATTAGTGAAGGACAATCGATCCGAAAATGTTCGAACCGAGAGAGGAAAAATGGCGACCGGCCGGACATTTGCTAAAGGTCCGACCACTAGCAGACGGATCTCTTCAGTCTTCTTCTTCTTCTTCAGCGTTCCAGAATTTTCTGGTTACGTGTGAGCTCGTTTGCCCATTATTTTGGGTTCCCCACACTATGCTCTGAGAGCATAGTCAGCTTCACTCCGCTTTTGTTGAGTAGGCATGCTGAGTATTTTCGTGTTTCCATAACCCACCGAACTCTGACTTGGATTACAGGATCTTTTCCGTGCGCACTTGGTCTTGTGCTTGCGTGTACACACGAAGGGGGTTAAGTCACTAGCAGGTCTGCACATAAGTTGACCTGGGAGATCGGAAAAATCTCCACTCTTAACCCACCAGGCGGCAGCGACCGGGATTCGAACTCACGACCTCCCGATTAGGAGGCCGACGTCTTACCACCACGCCACTGCGCCCGTCGGTCTCCCCAGTCAGCACAACAATATTGGTCCAATATTGTTCCAATATTGTTCCAATATTGCCTTTTTTATTGGGCAATATTGGATGACATTATTGGACCAATATTGGAAGTGATCGTTGACTGAATATCCCACCAATATTGGATTCCAATGCAAAATCCAATAAAAATCCAATATTGGTCCAATATTGGAACTGATGATGTTTGCAATATCCCACCAATATTGGATTCCAATGAGACATTTGTTTTGTGCAAATGTTGGTAAATGATGCTAGTATCTTGATTTGAAGAAGCGTGATCGCTCTGTGTTGCATTTGCTTTGACAGCATTTGATTCGGCAATGCTTGCTGACAAATCATCGCTCGCGATCTTTCGAATTTTTCTTCTTAACGACGAATAAGAGGACATGGTTGCCGAAAATAAAGTTCACAAATGCTAAACCTAACTATCTTGTAATGTATCTGTTTACAAATGATGTTATAAACCTGATAGTTTTACCTACTCGACATGTACTCTTCTCGAAAAGGATGATTAGGATGAAGATTGACAGAAATTAAACAGCCACAAACTTAGAAAACGTGCGTGGAAACGGAAATGGGTCACCGGCGGAAATGGTAAAGGGAGGTCATCACCCCATCATCACTGACAATTTAAAAGTGATTACGTCCCTTACTGTTGGATACCAACAACATTCCAATATTGGGTGACAACACTTGGCTTATTATTGGATACCAACAGCATTCCAATATTGGATTACAACACTGGCCTTCTCGTGATTTGATTATGTCCCTTTATTGCATGTATTATTGGATAGCGACACCGATCCAATATTGTATTGTAACTATAGCTCCATCATGACGTGATTATTGTATTTATTATTGGATAGCAACACCATTCCAATATTGGATTCCAAGACTGGTTCGCGCAACTCGTTCAACCTTGGAAAACAATAAAGAGTCGTACGAAATCCAATATCAATCTTGGATTACAATAATAATACAATATTGTATAACTATTGTAACAATATTGTGCTTTCGATATAATTCGTTATTCAACAAGTTGTCGGACAGACAGTTGTATGTCACGGTTATCTACACATGCGCTCAGCTCTTATTGTTAATTTGCATCGGATTAAAGAACTATGGACCAGAAAAGTTTCGAATCGAAGGATGTTTCGCTCTGGCCGGTGTAACAGTCGCGCAGGCACATGAAAATTAGTAATTAACGCGGGAAAATTACTAATATTTAGTTTTGGCGCTAGTAAGCCGTCAGGAAGCGAGCCAAGACGGAAAATTAGACACTTGAAAATTAGTTATTAACACGTGAAAATTAGTAATTTTCACGTCATAATTGTAATTTTCTCGTGAAAATTAGTAACTTTTACGGGTTAATTACTAATTTTTAGTTTTGGCGCTAGTAAGCCGTCATACGCAAGTGCATTGCCATTGGTCAGCTGGTCAGTGTCGATTGGTCATTCTGATCTTCTGCGCCTTGCACATAATTATTGTCCGGCGGGCTTGTCGAGAGTTACAGGGGGCCTGGGTAGCTCGGGTGGTAGAACACGGGACTGGTATGCAGGGAAAGGTTTTAGTGGCACTTGGCCGCATGGTGGCGCTGTGTGTTCTGTAAGTCGCGCTAATTGCCATTCACGAAACCTTGTTTCGACCCGCCAAAGTCACGGGACTTGTGATCCCAGGGTCGCTGGTTGGAATCCGGGCCGGGACGGACACGGGTCAACTTTATGTGCAGACCCACACACGGCATCCATGTCCCACCCCCGTGTCACCACATTGGCACGTAAAAGACCTTGGTCATTCTGCCATAAGTGCAGATGGCTGATACCAACTAAACACGCAAACACTTGTGTAGCCTATCTAATCTGAAGTCGGGGTAAAACCCGGGAACATGCCCTAATGACTTTGCCGTGAGGGCGTACAACTTGAATTTCTCGGCGAGAGTGACACGCAGACTCGCAGACAGAGAAAACGAAAGAGTTCTCACTGCCTCTCCCTCCCTCCTATATATTATAATATAAAACCCACCCAACACTTAAACCCACACAAATATACCATGGGCATTTCTGGTTTAGTATGTTGAGCACGTTACAAAAGCACACAAAAGCCAACATGAAATAATTCCACATCATGACTCGTTGTGAAGGGTTTGCCGACTGGCGGGATTTCAGCACATTAATTGCTGGAGGCAAACAGAAGAATACTCAAGAAATAACCTGGTTTAAAAAGATTAATTCCTCATTTGTCAGATAAAACGTAAAACATTCGGGTATAGTCCTGTTAATAAAAACGAAAAACGAAAACAATATCGCCCAATGTGGGGCTCGAACCCACGACCCCGGGATTAAGAGTCCCGTGCTCTACCGACTGAGCTAACCGGGCCGATACTACAACTAGAATGTAGGCTGTCTACTCACTGCATCAATTCTCATAGACAGGTTACTTAGGGAACCCCCAGGACCTCATTAATCTCGGCCGCCAGTGGAACCCTTTGTTACAACTTCTAAGCAGAGGAGGTTGCCCTTCAAAAAGCAGCCGACAAACACTTCACGTCCATGGAGAACCGACCAGTAAACATTGCCTTCTTCACTGACTTTTGGCGTACTGATTATTGCATGTTAAAAATTGATTCCAGACACACGGGAAATAGAAAGACAAGAAGATGGCTAGTTACACCTTACAAACGGACAAATAGACAGGAAGGAATAAAGATCCTCCAAACCCCCCGACAACCTGCATCATCGCAAACTTATGATAAGGAGGCGTTCTCCGAGGAGCACCGCTGACCACCCATCGAGTTTAACAGACCGTGACAGAGTCCCAATCTTCATCCCTCATTGCTTCAAGGAGCCCCTATCCCCCCACCCACCCCCCCCCCATACTATGGTACACATCATATCAACATGGCGGTTACCTTTGGGCAACCGAGGTTAATGAGCCAGAAACTGCTTTGAATAAGGCTCTCGGTGTCATTATGCGGTTGCCTTTGGGCAAAAGGTCTAAATGAGGCAGAAACCGCTTCGTCCAAGGCTCTCAATATACAAATGGGGTTGAGTTGCCTTCGACCAAAAAGTCTAGACTAGCGAGAAACCGACTTTGACCCAAAGGTCTAAATGATCCATAAACCGCTTCGTCCAAGGCTCTCAATATCCATATGGGGTAGAGTTGTTTTCGACCAAACAGTCCAGACTAGCGAGAAACCGACTTTGACCCAAAGGTCTAAATTATCCATATATATTATACATACCGCTTTGTACAAGGCTTTCAACATTAACAAGGGGTCGACATATAGAAGGTGAGATTGGTGATGCAAGGCTCGTCTGGAATTCAGACGTTTGAATACTACATGATTGTTCGTTACGTTACGACAGAAAGTTGAAGCAGAGAACTCCCATTAGCGCAGGCTTGAGGTAAAGAAAACCAGTTTAAACAAAAAAGGCGTTGATATAGTAACGGCTGTGAAACCCTAGGCTGAACATTTCAAGAACCTGGTTAGCAAGTTGGGAAGAGGGGGTACAGGGGTGTGAAAGTAAGGGTGGACGCATGGCCATGGGGTGGACACTCCGCAAACAGCTTGTCTCCACCGCATCCTGCCATTAACAACTGCGTGAGATGTTTACCCTGCGCGATGCAGTGTTAACTCGCGAAATGTGCCCTCATGTCCGTCCCCCCGACTCTCTGTTTCGCTGGGAGGCCGACACACTGAAATACGTGTTGAAAGTAGGGGGTAGTAGAAGATGTTTTTAGAAATGAGCAAATGACCTTGCACCTCGAGTGAAAACGAATTGCGATGTGGCTTCAGGCGGACTGCAAGATCGGTTCTTCATGCTCCTTTGATCTGGCGTCCGAGACATACCCAAGCCTGTGGGCAGGAAAGGAGACATAAAGAAAGGAGACATGCACAAGACCCTTTTGACAGAAAAGGAAACAAGGAGAAAGGAGAACAAGAAACGTTGGTCTACGGGAGTGGATTTGACCTTGCAGGCCACATCATGACAAGTTGTCAAGGGTTTGCCGACTGCAAGAAAGATCCCTTGAGTCATGAATAAAAAAACAAGAAAGGTAGATTGTTGGAACGTTTGTTATTGACAAAACAATACATTCACAGATATTTCGACCCAACGGTCTTTTAAGTGAACAGACAAACAAATATTCACACACAACTTATCTTGATAGTTCTGTCAGTTTACGTCCACTCGTCAGGAAGCCGAGCGAATGAATTTAAATTTTTGAATCCCTTGAGTCATGGATTTTGCGGGATATTGTTCAATAAAGAAAGGTTACCACGGTTTCCAGGACTAGGTTTGGGTCTGCCGTTTGAGGTTAGAGTCTTTCTGTACAATGAGACTCGCTTATAAAACAATAGAATGATCTCTTGTTGGAATTTCTTTTTGCGTGTTTTTTGGTCTACCTAACCCCTTGCTCTTTGTTTCTGTTTCTTTGCCTCTCTCTTGCTCTCTCTGTACCTGTCTCTTTTTGACATTTTATCTCTTTGTCTGCCTATCTCTCTCATTTCCCTTCCAAAGAGAGAGAGAAAGGGACATTAGGGAGGGAAAGATAGAGAAAGTGGCAGATAGTGTGTGTGTGTGAGAGAGATAGAGAGAGAGAGAGAGAGAGAGAGAGAGAGAGAGAGAGAGAGAGAGAGAGAGAGAGAGAGAGAGAGAGAGAGAGAGAGAGAGAGAGAGAGAGAGAGAGAGAGAGAGAAAGAGAATTGAATTGAACTTTATTTAACAAGGATTAAGATTTAAGGCTACGCCTTTTCTTACAATCTGTCCTTGGGACGCATAGACACACAATTATATAATTAAAAAATTAAAAATTAAAAAGTTAAAAAGTTAACCAACAAAAGGAGGTCGGAAAACTTCAGCACGTGATAATAAAGATAACGGTGATGATGATGATGACGATGATGATGATGATAATGATGATGATGAAGATGAGGCATGAAGAGCATACATGGTTATTCATAAAATCAAATGCATACTATGCAGGTAATTATAAATACAAGCTGGTAGCAATCGAACATGTAGCAATAGTACAACAAAAATATGTTCAGAACATACAATGCACAGCATATCTTTGACGTAATACTAAGTGTGGTAAATCAAAAGGCGTTAAACTACTCAGACATTAAGTGGTTTTTAACACATTTCTTAAAACTTTTTAATGACTTTAAGTGCTTAAAGGATGATGGAAGCGAATTCCAAACTGAAGTACCCGAAAAAGCAAGACTGGTCTTATACAGCTCAATTCGTGGAATCAATTGAGAGAGAGAGTGAGAGAGAGAGAGAGAGAGAGAGAGAGAGAGAGAGAGAGAGACAAAGAGACACAGAGGGAGAGAGAGAGAGAGAGAGAGAGAGAGAGAGTGAGAGAGAGAGAGAGAGAGTGAGAGAGAGAGACAGAGAGTGAGAGAAGGAGAAAGAGAGACAAAGAGAGACAGAGAGAGAGAGAGAGGGAGACAGAGAGAGAGGGGAGAGAGAGAGAGAGAGAGGGAGACAGAGCGAGAGAGAGAGAGGGGGAGAGAGAGAGAGAGTGAGAGAGAGAGAGACAAAGAGAGACAGAGAGAGAGGGAGACAGAGAGAGAGAGAGAGAGAGGCAGAGAGAGAGAGAGAGAGAGAGAGAGAGAGAGAGAGAGAGAGAGAGAGAGAGAGAGAGAGAGAGAGAGAGAGAGAGAGAGAGAGAGAGAGAGAGAGAGAGAGAGAGAGAGAGAGAGAGAGAGAGAGAGAGAGAGAGAGAGAGGGAGAATGCACGCATTTTCTGTCTGTTTTTCTGTCTGTGCGTCCTTGTAACGTATCCTGGTAATTAGAGGAGGACTATACGTTGGCTGTTGGCCTCCAGCAAGATATATCTATATTCAGTGCTTGAGTCAGTCCACTCAGGCGATCAAAAGATTGGAGCACGAATCATCAACAACTAGAGTGGGACACCTGGGCTTCAAACAACCGTTACGTTACCTTCAGGGAATGCAGATACACACAATCCACCCATGCTGTTTCTTATCAGCTGTTTTGGATGATGTGGAGAACCTCCGACTTTTTTCTTTCTAGATTTATTTCAAGTAAGAAAGTAGTGCAACTTTAGTATATAGCTTTCGTTTCTCATGGGGAAAATGTCAAATTATGGCTTTGTTTTCAGTAAGCAGTCGGGACAAGTCATAACTTTGAAATCCTGCCAGAATCAAGGATGCGAGAGATGTTAACTGACACTCTGGTTGATCATGTGATTCTTGACTATTTTCGAGATGGTATTTTAAGAAATTGATTAAACTTCTTCTTCTTCTTCTTCTTCTTCTTCTTCTTCGTTCATGGGCTTAGACTCCCACGTACACTCGTGTTTTTGCACGAGTGGAATGTTACGTGTATGACCGTTTTTACCCCGCCATTTAGGCAGCCATACGCCGCTTTCGGAGGAAGCATGCTGGGTATTTTCGTGTTTCTATAACCCACCGAACTCTGACATGGATTACAGGATCTTTTCCGTGCGCACTTGGTCTTGTGCTTGCGTGTATTCACGAAGGGGGATAAGCCACTAAGCAGGTCTGCACATAAGTTGACCTGGGAGATCGGAAAACTCTCCACACTTAACCCACCAGGCGGCTGCGGCCGGGATTCGAACCCACGACCTTCCGATTAGGAGGCCGATGTTTTACCACCCCGCCACAGCGCCCGTCCAAAAATTGATTAAACAAAATGAAACACACTTCATCTAAAGCAGCCAGGACGTTGATATTTGGCACGTGTCCAAGTGGAGGGGTGTCTTAAAGCTTGGCCAGGTCTGAGAAAGCGAAAGGAGCGGTTTTCACTGGAAGGATCGTGCCGTAAAATCATAACATTCACCATACTAAGGAGCAAAGACGAGGGAAAGAGAGGGTAGCTCAGTGGGTAAAGCACTGGACTTGTGATCCTAGGGTCGCGGGTTCGCATCCCGGCCCGGACGGACACGGGTCAACTTTATGTGCAGTCCCAGAGACTGTATCCATGTCCCACCCCCGGGTCACCACAGTGGCACGTAAAAGACCTCGGTTATTCTGCCATAAGTGCAGATGGCTCATACCACCTTAACACGCATACACCTGTGTATGTCATCTTAACTTGGGGTAAAACCCGGGAACATATGCCCCGAATGGCTTTGTCGTGAATTTCTCTCTACGATCTGTTGTCGGGATGGACGGCCGTCAGCAATCAATAATAGCACTAAGGACTTCGACGGTTATTTATTTTATAGCGTTTACAGGTGTGCTTCGTCACTAAATTAACCTTGCCGCCATGTTTTTATTTTATTTTGTTTATCTATTTTGTGTTTTTGTGTTTTTGCTGAGTGCGCTTGAGGGATTGCACTTTGAAACCCAGCGGGTTGGCCGCAATCCACAAAGCATGTTTCATTGATGACAAAGAAGCCTTCAGTGCATGTTTCATTGATGACAAAGAAGCCTTCAGTGCATGTTTCATTGATGACAAAGAAGCCTTCAGTGCATGTTTCATTGATGACAAAGAAGCCTTCAGTGCATGTTTCATTGATGACAAAGAAGCCTTCAGTGCATGTTTCATTGATGACAAAGAAGCCTTCAGTGTACTCTGTGCATACGTGCAATCTGAGTGTGCCTGCATGTGTTTAGGCCTAAAAAAAAAATAGGTGTGGTTACGGTAACCCGACCTACCCTATTTTTAGGGGCCGACCCTATAACTTTTTATTACATTTTGTCAAACAAAAAACAAAAAAACAAAAAAAACGAGTGCAGAAAACGCAATGAAAGCGAAATCGCCCGAGTCACACACTTATTTCCCTGTCAAGTAGGTTTAATTTGTACACATTAGAAAAAAAAGTAAAAAAAAAAAAAAAAGTGATTGCCTACCTTCCTGCCCTATATTTTTTGGCTATGTTACCGTAACCACACCTATTTTTTTTTTTTTGGCCTTATGCACTTTTTGTAATGTTTCATTGTATTTACGCCAAGTCGTAAACAATGCAGGATGCAGGTTTGACGACCATTAACAGTTCGCAAAGGTAAAATAGGTTCGGTTCGTTCACAGCTGGATAAAATACACCCCCTACCCCCTCGCCCCCCTTCCCCCCTTCCCCTACACTCCTCCATCAGTTCGTGTAAAGGTGTGTTATTACAATGTCGTATAATTATTACAATGTCGTATTATTAGTCTCGGAAGCCGGCCCAGTGTGATAGAGTGTCAGCACCCTGTGTTGCACTGTAAGTAACAGAAGTGGATCAGCGATAAATCAGTCTTGCTGAGGTGCAGTTGCCAATGCATAAAACCGTTAGGTATGTCTGAAAACAACCCCGTCTCATCTGTGTCGACCGAGATACCGAGAGGGTGATATAGAAACATATCCCACAACAGCCCGACAAGGACAGCCTAGCGCCAAGCGATCCGATTCGTCCGCAGCAAGCCGCTGTGAGTCAAGCGTCATAGTTCAGCACAACAAGGTCAATATCCATTTAATTGACGCTGTAAGCGAGCCGGGGTCGTCAAATCCGGATACCATTTTTATGATTGACATTTGATGCTTGTGCAACTTTTTCTTGGTGAGTTCAAACTCCTGGTGACTCGATTTGGCGGCGAATCAATGTTAATGGATGGTGGATCGCCCGTGCAGAAAGTGTGCACCAGGCGATGACGCATGAAGTGAAACTGACAGGGTCAGATGCTTGTACTTCAACCTGTATAATAGCGACCCAACAGAGGACCGACCTCACACTTAAGCGACTGTCACAAATAACGGGCGACGCTACTTTTAGTGCACACTTATTAACGACAAGAGGATTTTCTATTCACTTATTGATTAATTTACTAGTTGTTACACCCACACACATATATGTCACATACACACACACACACACACACACACACACACACACAAACGCACGCACGCACGCACGCACGCACACACGCATGCACACACACACACACACTCACACACACACACACACACACACACACACACACACACACGGGTTCGCCTTTGTGGGGATTTGCTCATAACAGGAGGGAAAGGTCGAATTCGACCCCTTCAGCCAAAGTGAAAGATGTGCATCTCATTTGCTCTTACCGTTATTCCGGGAGGCATATATATAAAACGTTTATTGACCCCCATGCAGTCGCCGTCACGAGTCGTTGGTCTATCATGTTGCCTACATCATATGCGTACGTCACGTGCGCCCTTGCTGACCCTCGATATCAAGTTTATTTGTGTGCCATCCCCTATTGTGATGAATTTAAGGCACGTCCTTCGTATGTGATTTGTGTTGGCCATCCCACACTTACAGAATGCAAGCTCCGGAAATTGTTGCTGAGCCGAATTGGTCAGCGGTCTAGTGGGATGACACGCACTTCTATGTCCTGTTACTGGCAATTCCTCAGTAATAGCCCTTTATTTGAATTAGCCATTTCAATGAGATAATTATAACGGTATGATGGTTCCTGTTGGCATCAGTGAAGATGTGAAATGTACAATACAATACAATACGATACGATACGATACGATACGATACGATACGATACGATACGATACAATACAACATTATCCCCAAGCGAAATTCAACCAGTCGTTGAGGTAAAAAATAACACATCAAACAACCAACACCATTCCATACACATGAAATATAGAAACACTTTCATATATCTTACACTTTATCACCAACACTTAAAAAACCCACGAACAACCCACTATTACTTTGTTACCCCACGAACAACCCACTATTACTTTATTACCCATAAGAGAAATCTAATATTTTGCTGATCACAAAAACAAACCATTCAGCACAACGGACAAGAAAAAGCACTTTCAGACCTAACACTATACAACAAGCTTAGAACAACGATCATCACCTGCCTCATCCCATTTCTATCAATTTATCGCTGATCTTATATCACACCAGCTGCAAACTGTTGCAAGATGACACTCTTAATCCTATCGTAAAACCTCCATTCCTTCAGCTAAGAATTGAAGTAAGCAGTCTCATATTTAGGGACTGCAGACAGATAAAGTGCTCACTTTGTTAATCTCGGGCCGGGACATAAAGTAAGAACAACTTTCTTTTGGTTGAACGGCTTTAAAGGAGGTTGTTGTCCTACTCCGTTCGGGTTAATAAGAGTTTACATAAAATGTATAGTTACTGCTGAACAAAACCCCACCGGACTTATAGATAATGTTGGATGCCTGTCATTCAAAAAGAATGCGATAAGATACCTCAAGGATTCATTCTGGATTCGTGTGTCTCTCGATGTGTCTATCTACAGAGATTTTTTTTTTTTTTTTTAGTGAAGTATGCAGGTGGTATTTTCTAATGTCCTGTTCTTGTTGTGTTTACGTCATTGTAGCTATTTTAGTGTTTTACTTTCGTTGTTGTTACAAAACAGAAACAATGAAAACTGCAAAAATAAACTGTATAAACCAAAATTCACCTTTTATCGAAGCAGCCACATAGCCTACCCGTGCAGAACAATAGACGATTTTCGAAAATAACTCTTGTCAGGATTGTTCAGCGGTTTAAAAGAGTAAGAGCCCCCTTAGAGTAAGTTGTTGCTGCCTGAATGGCGGGGTCAAAACGGTCATACACGTAAAAATCCACTCGTGCTAAAAACATGAGTGAACGTGGGAGTCTAAGCCCATGAACGAAGAAGAAGAAGAAGAAGAAGAAGTTGTTCGTCCCGATCGCAGGAGTTAAGCCGATCGAAATTGTGGAACATGCTTCGGATGCTTGTCCGAGGTAAAGGGGCTCCTACTCTTCAAGACAGCTACAAAATCCTGACAGAGTTATTTCCGAAAAACGTCTATTCGCCTCACCGGGTCAAATGTGAAAGGTTTTTTTTAAAGTTGTTTATGCGATAAGACGTGAACATACACACCGAGTATCATTAGCCTCGCTGATTTCTCATGAATTTAATTTCTTAACGAACATTAGTGGCTTTTTGTTATGTGTCTAAGCTGACGATTGTTCTTTTCGCAGGATAAAGCCTGGGCGGGTCTGAGACAGTGAGCCTAGCTGTTCTCACGAAAAGGAGTGTGCGTAACAGTGTGTAACAGTGTGTAACAGTGTGTAACAATGTGTAACAGTGCGTAACAGTGTGTAACAGTGACATGGTTCGTGCGTGCGTACATGCATATGTGTGTGTGTGTGTGTGGGGGGGGGGGGGGGGGGGCGGTGAGCTACGTGCGTACATGTGTGCGTGTGTGTGTGTGGTTGGTGTATGTGTGTGTGTGTGTGAGTGGCTGGGTGTGCGTGTGAGTGCGTGCTTGCCAAATGCCATGAAGCAAGTTCGGCTTTGCACCGGATTTACAGCATGAAATAATGTATGGCAAATGTCCATTTGGTGGGTTATTTTATGGGATGCTTATTCAGCATTTATTGCGGTAGCATGGCAAGAGATAGAGCGAGTGAGTGTGTGTGTGTGTGAGAGAGAGAGAGAGAGAGAGAGAGAGACAGACAGACAGACAGACAGACAGACAGAGACAAAGACAGAGAGACCAGACAGTTAGACAGACACACAAAACAAGACAGACACACAAACAGAGAGTTCTACAACTTTGTAGAATACTCAATACCCCACCATAAATGCAACAAAAGCACGCACATCCTCTACATTGACTGACTTGTTTTAATTACTTTTGGCATGTATCTATGAGTCATCGCGACTGTTTGTTTGAGCCTATGATCAATATACGGTAAGAATTACAGCTGCTAGGTGGCGCCAGTCGTCGTGGGACACAAAAGGACCTCGATATATACGACAGGGTTAAAAAACACATTGTTTACTTGTAGTACCTGTGCACACAAGCACCTGTGGCGCACTGCACAGAAACCTAGATAATTTAAACCTTACGTCAAGTATGTCAGATATTTAGGCCAGTCAGCATAGCATACTCTCATGCTTTTATTATCTTGAGTCTTTTGGCCACATACCCTAAGTGTTTTATAAGGGCAGTAAACATTTTAAGGGGAACCAGCTGAAAACGCACGCACGCACACACGCACGCACGCACACGCACGCACAGACACACACACATACACACACACACACGCACACACACACGCGAGCGCACGCACGCACGCACGCACGCACGCACGCACACACACACACACACACACACACACACACACACACACATACTACACAAGCATGAGTTTGTATTAGGACACATGTTGACACAGCTGATTGTTGGAAGATCATTGACCGATGAAGAGACTTTAAGTGCCGTTCACATGACCAAGTTTCGTCCGCTTTTCAGCAGACTTTTGAAACAATATTTTTCAGTGAAAACTTGCTGAAAAAGTTGCAATCTTGAGAATTACTCAAAGCGCTCGCCGCTAGTCATCAGTCAGTCCTCTCTCTGGTTTAGCGCGCACGCAGTCAGTTAAATATAGCCCCAGAGAGCGCGTCGGGGTTTTGTTTGTTTGTTTGTTTGCTTAACGCCCAGCCGACCACGAAGGGCCATATCAGGGCGGTGCTGCTTTGACATATAACGTGCGCCACACACAAGACAGAAGTCGCAGCACAGGCTTCATGTCTCACCCAGTCACATTATTCTGACACCGGACCAACCAGTCCTAGCACTAACCCCATAATGCCAGACGCCAGGCGGAGCAGCCACTAGATTGCCAATGTTAAAGTCTTAGGTATGACCCGGCCGGGGTTCGAACCCACGACCTCCCGATCACGGGGCGGACGCCTTACCACTAGGCCAACCGTGCTGGTGCGCGTCGGGGTAAGTCATTGGAAAATCGGCGAGAGAGTTGAGCAGTTCTACACTCGGGTTCGAGTCGGACGATTTTGAATTAAACTGGAGGCACTGTTCGCATGGACATCTTCTCGTCGTCATAGCCTTGCCCACTTCTCACCGACTTCTGCCCGAGTAGTTGGGGAAGCAAAATCGGCCAAAAGGTGGCAAGAGATCAGTCCTGTCGAATTTTATCTGACTTTTTTTCCGAAAATCTAGCACACGTTATTTTTATATGTACAAGATGCATTTCAGATAGTGTAACATGAGTTTGAAAAACATTGTTGTTGTTGTTGTTGTTGTTGTTGTTGTTGTTGTTGGTGGTGGTGGTGCTGGTGGTGATGTTGTTGTTGTTGGTGGTGGTACTGCTGCTGCTCAGTGCTTCTACTGTTGTTGTTGTTGTTGTTGTTGATGGTGGTGGAGTTGTTGTTGTTGTTGTTAATGTTGATGTTGTTGAGCTCTCCCGCGGTTGACCTTCGCGGGATTATTTGGAGCAGAAAAGATGACTCAGCGTGTCGTGCGCGCGAAGAGAAAGGTTACGTGCACGACAGCTTTCAGTCACTACCCCCCTCCCCCCCCCCACCGCCTCCCCCCCCCCCCTGCCCTGGCACCATCCCATATGAGCAGTCGTACTCCATCTTCGGGAAAAAAAGAGAAACTTGACGCGATTTTGAAACTTCAAGAAAGGAAGGCATCTCAGAAGTACATGAGACAAAACAGTGGTAATACAAAGCGTGTGACCTTCACCTCGACTGTCTGGCTCAAGCTGTTATGACACTTGGCTTCGTTCTTAGGCCGAAGCGTTCGATACAGACAAGCATTTATGTGTTGAAACATTTTTCAGTGACGCGGTTGCGTGGAAAAAAATTGTCAAGCTGTTTGAAATGACGTCGCAATAACAACAACAACACCACCAACAACAGGTGGTGTCCGAAATACGTAAACTCGTCCACTAATACTGATTTTATATCGCAGTCATACTATTTACTGGCTTTTCCAGCAAAGATAATAACATACATCACTAAACACACGTGGCGCCGCATTATGACTGCGGGTTTTGCAAGAGAGAGAGAGAGAGAGAGAGAGAGAGAGAGAGAGAGAGAGAGAGAGAGAGAGAGAGAGAGAGAGAGAGAGAGAGAGAGAGAGAGAGAGAGGTAGTCAGAGCGTTTTGTGTTCGTGTGTGTGTGTGTGTGTGTGTGTGCGGCGTGTGTGTGTGTGTTTGTGTGTGCGGCGTGTGTGTGTGTGTTTGTGTGTGTGTGTGTGTGTGTATGTGTGTGTGTGTGTGTGTGTGTGTGTGTGTGTGAGTGTGTGTGTGTGTGTGTATGTGTGTGTTTGTGCGTGAGATAGAGAGACATTAGACAGACAGACAGGGAGACAGACCAACAGACAGACAGACAGACTGACAGACAGAGAGACAGACACACACAACACAACACACACACAACCACACACACACACACACACACACACACACACACACACACACACACACACACACACACACACACACACACATAACGAACGATCAAACGAACTTTATTTTACAAAAACCTGTCCTTTAAAAAAAATACTAAACACATAATATCCACTAAAGAAGCATACAAACGGAACGAATTGATAGATGAAAATTGCTAAACACAACAGACAGACAGAGAGACAGACAGAGAGAAAAACAAACAGAGAGACACACAGACACACAGAGCTACACAGACAGAAAGACACACACCGACACACACTCTCCGATCCTCTCAACATTCACTTTTTTGTTTATTTCCCCTTCACAAAATAATAACCACTTTTCTCCCTTACCCTCCCCATGACACCCCCCCCCCCCCCGCCCCCCCCCCCCCCCCCCCCCCCCCCCACCACACCCTATCTCCCCTTTTCTCCCCCTTTCCCATTTATTCGTTCCTGCTCAGTCTGTCCCATGTCCTTTACAATCGCACGGCCATCAGATTCAATTAAGATATTAACTTGTTGCTGGCCCAGCAATAACCATAACTATTTGCATAACTTCCTGGGCTTTTGAAATTAACTAGTAACTGGCGACAGCTGCTGCCTCCATGAAGGTTAAAGGTACTGCGTTTTATGTCAAACTGCAGAGAGAGAGAGAGAGAGAGAGAGAGAGAGAGAGAGAGAGAGAGAGAGAGAGAGAGAGAGAGAAAGAGACAGACAGAGAGACAGAGAGAGAGGGACAGAGAGAGAGACAGAGAGACAGAGAGAGAGAGAGAGAGACAGAGAGAGAGACAGAGAGAGAGAGAGAGAGAGAGAGAGAGAGAGAGAGAGAGAGAGAGAGAGAGAGAGAGAGAGAGAGAGAGAGAGATAGAGAGAGAGAGAGAGAGAAAGAGAGAGAGAGAGATGCACCGGGAACACGGACTGACAGACAGACAGAAAGACACACACACACACCCACACAAACACACATACACACACACACACACATACACATACACACACACACACACACACACACACGCACGTACACACATACACACACGCACGCTCGGACACACACACACACATACACACACAAAACAGACACACACACACAGAGACACACTGACACACACACACACACAGACACACACACACACACATACACACACACACACACACACACACACACACACACACCAGGTGAGTAGCTAACCCAGAAAACTCTGTCCTCCCGATCTGGTCGTGCGAAGCAAAATGTCACGGTGCACTATTACCCCGACGGCCGAAAAGTCAGATTTAATCTCGGCAGCATCACGCGTCAGGAAATAAACTCGGTTTCCTCATTTTATATCAAATATATTGGTGCATGTCACTGCTTCTCATAAAGCTCCGTAAATCCACCACCCC
The DNA here is from genome assembly GCF_037325665.1 of Littorina saxatilis. Classification (NCBI taxonomy): domain Eukaryota; kingdom Metazoa; phylum Mollusca; class Gastropoda; order Littorinimorpha; family Littorinidae; genus Littorina; species Littorina saxatilis. The sequence goes on from NW_027125698.1 coordinate 67,387, forward strand.
CCCCCCCCCCCTCCCTCAACTGCAGCGTGTGATTGAGAATTGTAGGCCCTATCTGTTGTCTGTGGTGACAGTTTTCATATTCCTGTTCCATTCGTTAAACTATGTTATATTGCTTTTACATTTAGGCAATGTTTGATCTCTTCTATTGGCTGATGTCCCTTTCTATCGAAACTGAGCAAAATAATCATTGCACCCACTTTCGTACCCCAACTAAAACATTCAATCCCGAGTCACTTCATTCAAACTTAATATGACATTAAAGGGCCTTTACTTGGCTATATGGTACACTTTTCGGATCAAAGATTTCTGTAATAGGTATCACGTGACTGCCGCCGAAGTAAGGGTACCCCCAAAATCGACCTGACAAAAACGTAAGGTACCAATTAAAAAATCGACACAAATTCAGAATAGGCTTAACTTGGCAACCTTTACATACGAGGAGAAAGCCAAATCAATTATCTATCCAGAACAGGTATCTTCATATGGATCATACATTAACTACTTTATGAATTATACTGGAGGGGAGGGGGATAAGGACCCCCCGCGGGTTAGGGGGAAGAATTTACCCGATGCTCCCCAGCATGTCGTAAGAGGCGACTAACGGATTCTGTTTCTCCTTTTACCCTTGTTAAGTGTTTCTTGTATAGAATATAGTCAATGTTTGTAAAGATTTTAGTCAAGCAGTATGTAAGAAATGTTAAGTCCTTTGTACTGGAAACTTGCATTCTCCCAGTACGGTCATATATTGTACTACGTTGCAAGCCCCTGGAGCAATTTTTTTATTAGTGCTTTTGTGAACAAGAAACAATTAACAAGTGGCTCTATCCCATCCCCCCCTTTCCCCGTCGCGATATAACCTTGAACGGTTGAAAACGACGTTAAACACCAAATAAAGAAAGAAAGGGGGATAAGGGAGGTTACGAAGAGGAGGGGGGTAGTTCGTGTGAGGGAGTGGAGGGGGGGGGGAGGGGAGATTAGAAAGGTTTCTGATGTCCTCGAATCAAACGAGCAAAAACAACAAAATCGATTTTAATTTTAGACAGATCGTTGACTCATTTCCAACAAGAGGTGGGGAAGGGAGGGAGGAGGGAGTGGGGGGGGGGGGGGGCAATCTAAAAAATGTCGCCGGTAGGCAGGGAAAGATGAAATACAACTGATGACATCTCGGTCATACATCAAGGAAGAGTCTTGTGTGTGTGTGTGTGTGTGTGTGTGTGTGTGTGTGTGTGTGTGTGTGTGTGTGAGTGTGTGTGTGTGCGTGTTGTGTCTGAGTGTGTGTGTGTGCGTGTTGTGTCTGTGTGTGTGTCTGTGTCTGTGTCTGCGTGTCTGTGAGTCAGTGAGTGTGCGTGCGAGAGAGAGGTAGATTTGTTCACTCAAGCACGACAACAATGAATTGGCTTGCCTGTATCAGATCTTGACGTCACTCCCTTTTCCCTCAGGTATGTCGCTATACCTCTCAAAATGAATGTCAACGTTCACTACTTTTAGCGCGCATGATCGTTTATGTACGCAATTTGAATTCCTTCAGTCATTTTAATGAGGATGATTGATTATGCAACGTGAAACAGTTGAATGCGATATAAGTGGGGTGATTTTTATGTATGAACTCAGAATTCGTTCAGCCATTTGAATTCTAATGATTGGCTATGTATGGCATGTTTGTTCTGATTATGTGACTCCAGAGCCAGTTACATAGCCTCTCGTATGTATACGCTTACGACTATTGACTACTGTGTTAGAAGACGAAGACACGATGGTTATCAACTGACTGTATAATCTCTTCCCCAACTGGACTGAAATGCATTCTGTAAGACACTGATTATGATACGTCTGTCTGTCGCCACCTTCCTCTGTTTCCTTTCCCTCTTTAGCCCTCTGTCTCTGTCTCTGTCTGGCTGTGTGTCTGTCTGACTGTCTGTCTGGCTGTCTGTTTTTCTATCTCTCTCTCTCTCTCTCGCAGGCACACACATACACAAACACACACATACACACACAGACACACAGACAAACAAACAAACACACACACACACACACACACACACACACACACATACACACACATACACTCATGCACATAAACACACACACACACACTCGCCTGTCTGTCTGTCTGTCTGTCTGTCTGTTTTTCTCGCTGTCGCTCTCTCTCGGCTCTGCAATCCCCACTATGTACAGAAACCATCCAGGTTCCACGATATTTTCGTATGCCTCTCTGTCTCTCTGTGTCTCTGTCTCTCTGTGTCTCTGTCTCTCTGTGTCTCTGTATCTATGTCTCTCTGTATCTCTGTCTCTCTGTGTCTCTGTATCTCTGTATCTCTGTGTCTCTGTCTCTCTGTCTCTCTGTATCTCTGTCTCTCTGTGTCTCTGTCTCTCTGTGTCTCTGTGTCTCTGTCTCTCTGTATCTCTGTCTCTCTGTGTCTCTGTCTCTCTGTCTCTCTGTATCTCTGTCTCTCTGTGTCTCTGTCTCTCTGTGTCTCTGTATCTCTGTCTCTCTGTGTCTCTGTATCTCTGTATCTCTGTCTCTCTGTCTCTCTGTATCTCTGTCTCTCTGTATCTCTGTCTCTCTGTCTCTCTGTCTCTCTGTCTCTCTGGCTCTCTGTGACTCTCTGTCTCTCTGTCTCTCTGTGTCTCTGTCTCTCTGTGTCTCTGTATCTCTGTATCTCTGTATCTCTGTGTCTCTGTCTCTGTGTATCTCTGTCTCTCTGTCTCTCTGTCTCTCTGTGTCTCTGTATCTCTGTATCTCTGTATCTCTGTGTCTCTGTCTCTCTGTGTCTCTGTGTCTCTGTCTCTCTGTGTCTCTGTCTCTCTGTGTCTCTGTGTCTCTGTCTCTCTGTGTCTCTGTCTCTCTGTGTCTCTGTCTCTCTGTGTCTCTGTGTCTCTGTCTCTCTGTGTCTCTGTCTCTCTGTGTCTCTGTCTCTCTGTGTCTCTGTCTCTCTGTGTCTCTGTATCTCTGTCTCTCTGTGTCTCTGTCTCTCTGTCTCTCTGTATCTCTGTCTCTCTGTGTCTCTGTCTCTCTGTGTCTCTGTCTCTCTGTGTCTCTGTCTCTCTGTGTCTCTGTCTCTCTGTCTCTCTGTGTCTCTGTCTCTCTGTGTCTCTGTCTCTCTGTGTCTCTGTCTCTCTGTGTCTCTGTCTCTCTGTGTCTCTGTCTCTCTGTCTCTCTGTGTCTCTGTCTCTCTGTGTCTCTGTGTCTCTGTCTCTCTGTCTCTCTGTGTCTCTGTCTCTCTGTGTCTCTGTCTCTCTGTGTCTCTGTCTCTCTGTCTCTCTGTCTCTCTGTCTCTCTGTCTCTCTGTGTCTCTGTCTCTCTGTGTCTCTGTGTCTCTGTGTCTCTGTGTCTCTGTGTCTCTGTGTCTCTGTGTCTCTGTGTCTCTGTGTCTCTGTGTCTCTGTGTCTCTGTGTCTCTGTGTCTCTGTCTCTCTGTCTCTCTGTCTCTCTGTGTCTCTGTCTCTCTGTCTCTCTGTGTCTCTGTCTCTCTGTGTCTCTGTCTCTCTGTGTCTCTGTCTCTCTGTGTCTCTGTCTCTCTGTGTCACTCTTTTGGCGCACAGTCAGGCAGACAACACAGACAGACTAAAAGATAAACACACACACACACACGCACACACATACACACACACACACATACACACACACACACACACACACACACACACACACACACACACACACACACACACACACACATGTATACCACACATACGCGTGCACATAGACCGACGGACCGACGGACATACAGACAGACCGACAGACCGACAGACAAACGGACAGACAGAGACAATCAAAGGCAAACAAGAAATTCCTACGAGGTAGCAAAAACACCCCCGTCAAAGGGAAATAACCTTCTCAGTTGGTGGCAGTGACTGAGTGAGAATGGTTATTTCCCTTTGACCATTAAGATGTTCCTCTATAAGTCCTTGTATAATTTTAATCCACCAATAACTCCCTAAGCGTGTGTTTGACTGGTCCCAATTTTTGTAAGGACCGTCTCAGGAATGTATAGAACCTGTTCACCAAGTTTGGTGACGATCGGTCCGTTCATTCTTGAGATCTTTTTTTTTTTTTTTTTTTTTTTTTTTTTTTTTTTTTTTTTTTTTTTTTTTTTTTTTTTTTTTTTTTCAATTTTTTGGAATGAAATTTTATTTTCAAAGTGATCAAGGCTCAGGCCCAACCAATCGGTTGAGAAAAACAAAAATGAAATTGAAATTCATTTTGATAAAAATGATGTGTACATGCATTTCTAAATCCACACAGGTTGTGATTTGTCTCCAGATACAAGTCTCCAAAAATGTGTAAAATAATTAAAACACATTTCTTCCAGAACAATTGTTCACTTAAAAGCAGTACATGTACATGTATGCACATGAATGTAGCACATGAATATTATAAATGAAAGGCACAAATTCTAAACATAAAACTCCACTGACTCTACACATGTACGCAGAGGCATACACACAAGCACACATACACACACGCACACACATACATACAGAAAACAACACACTCTTACAAGGCTTGGTTTAAACATGTTGCAATAAATTAAACACAAAGAATAATATCACAGATAATGTTACCTTCCCCCTTGAAAAACAAACCCACGAAAAAATAATCCCTGAAATGTCTTTTTTTTCTCTCCTCTGTATATATGTTCGTTTTCACTGACATAAATTACTTCAAAAGTGTGCAGATTAAAAAAAATAATGTAATGTTTGTTATCAATATCTAACAATAATTTACCAGAAATCAGAGCTGTATCTAGTGCATTTACAATTATTCTAAATGTACTTTCCTAACACACTGAAAAATGGTTGTATCCTATTGTAACCTATTGCTAAACAGTATTAGAAAGTAATGGGATTTACTTAAAAAAAGATTTTTTCTTTCTTTTTTCTGAGTGCTATGTCTTTCACTGCCATGAAAAAAAATAAACAGCAGGTAGTCTCACTGTAGCTAGACTTAAGATATTTAAATGATAATATACCTATGACCTATTAGCAGTTCATAACAGACTGCAAGACAGTGAGGGCACTGATGGGTTTGAATTTTAAAGATTCCTCCTTTTGTGGAAATTATGTTGTAAATGACTATAGATCCGTGGGGCGGGGATGTAGCTCAGTCGGTAGCGCGCTGGATTTGTATCCAGTTGGCCGCTGTCAGCGTGAGTTCGTCCCCACGTTCAGCGAGAGATTTATTTCTCAGAGTCAACTTTGTGTGCAGACTCTCCTCGGTGTCCGAACACCCCTGTGTGTACACGTAAGCACAAGACCAAGTGCGCACGAAAAAGATCCTGTAATCCATGTCAGAGTTCGGTGGGTTATAGAAACACGAAAATACCCAGCATGCTTCCTCCGAAAACGGCGTCTGTCAGGGCAATACTGATTTGTTAAACGTTTCAAAAAATAAAGTGAATGATGTCAGAAGTTTCACCTTTAAATTTTACTTAACTTTAAAAACAAAAGAAAGAAAAAATCGAAGAAGAAAAAATAAATAAACCAAACATATGACAATGAACATTGCTCACTTGATTTCAACATGTTTTTGAAATAATTCACAATTTTTAAGAAAGACAAATCATGAAAAGAAATCATTGTATGCAAATTTACTTGGCACACACCCACACACAAACATGCCAACTAAAAATTGTTCCATCAAACCAACCACTGCATTCAGCACAGCACAATAACAACGGCTCAACATAAAAACATAATCATAGCAGGCAATACATTTGTTATGCCCAAAAACACCCCAATGTGAATGAATAGGTTAAGTCTTTTGTCAAACTCCTAAGCCTAATAACAGAAATAAGTTTTTTTTTTTTTTTTTTTTTTTTTTTTATGAAATCGTGACACCGGCCAGGCTTTTACATGGGGTATAATACATCCCCCCCCCCCCCCCACTAGGTCACATGCCTTTTTTTTTTTTTTTTTTTTTTTTTTTATTTTTTTTTTTTATTTTTTTTTTTTTATTTTTTTTTTTATTCTCTAATAATATCATGCATGACCATATGTACAATATATAATAATTATAAGCAGGAGAGACATTTTTCATCAATAATGGAAAAACCCAAAAGACAAAGGATGAGAAGAGTTCAGTAATAACATCTCTGCTCAAAAACCAAGATTCAGCTTCAATGTGGAGATGGAGGTTTATCGCCACAACAAGAAGATACAAAGTCTACAGAAGTAAAAAAAAATCTTCCAACCTGTGTAAATAAGCATGTAAACCACCACAGATTTTTTTATTTTAATTTTTTAGTTTTTTTCCTTTTTTATTTATTTTTTTTTTTATTATTATGAAACACGAAGTTTCATTTCATTTTCAAACATGAGTGTTAAATTTACGGGAGTACCGTATCTAAATTTGCTAATGCACATTTTAGCAATAAGAACTAAATGGTTAATGATATCTAGACATACGTTGCCTGCATTTTCAACACAAACAACCCCAAGTAGTACAGATTTTGCGTTAAGTTTAACACGTACACCAGTTTTATCTAGTATAGTGTTTTCGACGTGTTTCCATAAAGGCTTAACTTTACTACAATCATAGAAAAAATGTTCGATGTAGTCTCTTTCGTGTGTGCAGTATGGACAATATTCACTGTCAGACAGTCCCATTTTTTGTAGAAGAATGTTTGTGGGATAGATATTGTGAACAATTTTCCAGTGCAATTCTCGTAGTCTTGATTCTTTTGTTGCGTTTTTTGCTATAGACCAGCATGTTTCATTGACGTCAAAATTAAATGTATTTTTCCAAAATAAAACAGAACAGGGAGTGGAATACTTCGTCTTTACAATAAATTGCCTAATCAGGTTTGCAGTCATATGGTTCGTACCGTTAAAGGTTAAATAGTGTTGTTCGTTAATATCAGATGTCACAAACTCTGGGTTGTTTCTCAAGTATCTGGAGACAGCGGCTCTAACGACCAAGTATTCCAGATAGAGATTTGGCGAGGGCCCTAAAATTTCATTTACCATTTCAAATGGCATAATAGCATTGTTGTGCAACACATCATTCACATATGTAAACCCTTTCTGAGCCCATTTCTGATAATAAATAGCCTGATTCTGGTAGACTATACCACTATTATTCCAAAGACACGTTATTTTTAACGATCCATGCCATGGAGTTTTACTATAATCTAGCCATGTCGAGGCAACACGTTGCCAAAAAACAGACTTAATCTGATGAAAGCCTTTGAATTTTTTTGTTCCTATAGTAGTACTAAAACAAGCTAAGTTCCTTCCAAAAGATTGAAAAGTTCTTCTTGGTATCCATGTCCACGTGCCATTCACATCCTTACTCGACAGTTTAATAAACCATTGACACAGGAATGAGTCTTGCATCACCTTGATATCTATCATATTTACCCCGCCCTGGTCTGTGTTACTGTTGACTACTACCCTTTTCACCTTTTCAAATGCTTTCTTATTACAGTCCCGTTTCCTCCACAAAAACCTATACAGTAGAGTGTTGATTTCTTTCAGCACCTTATCTGGCAAGCAGATGGACTGTAACACATACACAAACTGTGATAACAAAAAACTCTTAATTACGCAGATTTTTCCGAGAATACCCAGATTTCGTTTTTCCCAGTTTAGAATTATTCTTTTAACTTTAGCGATTTTTTCTTGCCAGTTCATCTCAATTTCGGGTGCGCTTTTAGCGTTTGAGAAGTAAATTCCTAAGATTTTTATCTGGTTTACACGTTTAAAGCCAAAATCATCCATGTTTTCATTTCTTTTGGAACCAATCAGCATCATTTCGGACTTGTGCATGTTTAACTTAAGACATGATATTAAAGTAAATTGCTCCAGTATTTCTAAAACACAGTTAATGTCTTCTTCGTCTCTTAGAAACATGGTGATGTCATCAGCATATAACAATACTTTTAATATGTTGTCTGCTACGTTTAGCCCTTTTAGCTCTACACTCTGTCTAAAACGAATCGCTAGAAGTTCTACACCGATCACGAAGGCCAGAGGTGAGAAAGGACACCCCTGACGAATCCCGGAATTCACTTCAAAGTCTTCGGAAAGCCACCCGTTATAGCCAATACAACTTCTTGTATTAGCAAAAAGAACTTGGACCCACTGAACAAAGTCTAGACCGAAGCCCAGCCTTCTAAAGGCACTAAGCATGTATTTTTTGGAAATAGAGTCAAAAGCAGCCTGAAAATCGAGTGCTAATAGTACACCAGGTTTTTCTTTAAGTCTGAAATATTCAATTACATCATCAATTGTTCTTATATGAGTACTAACGTTCCGACCTTTTATATAACCCGACTGGTCCTCGTGTACAACGCTATCTATAACAGTACATAGTCGATTCGCTAAACATTTTGCTAACACTTTGTAATCTGCATTTGTCAGTGAAATTGGCCTCCAGTTTGAGAGTTTGTCTTTCGGGAGGTTTTTCCCTTTATGAATAAGGGTTAACACAGCCGCCGTTTGTGAGTGCGACAAGTGACCGTTTTGAAACGACGCATTATAGGAGTGAACAACAAGGCCCTTTAGCTTGACCCAGAAAAATTTCAGAAATTCAGTTGTAAGACCGTCAGTGCCAGGAGATGAGCCGTTATTTAACTTACTTAGCGCCCTAGAGGCCTCTTCAACACTTATTTCACCTTCACAAACTTTCTTCTCCTCCTCTGTCAGACGAGGGGTTTCACAATTTTGCAAAAAAGAATCTGTATCGTTATCAATGTTGATGCTATTGTCACTGTACGCATATTTGTTTTCAAAGTAGTGTTTTTGAGCCTGCAGTATGTCAAACTGATCGACTAATACATCGCCATTATCAAGCTTGATGCTGGGAAACAATTTTGCACTGGCTCGAGATTTTTCAAGGTTTAAAAAGTACTTTGTATTTTTTTCCCCTTCATCAATCCATTTCATTCTAGATCGTGTTTGGGCACTTTTTAAGCGTTCATGCTCAAAGACTTCCAGTTGAAACTTCAGTGCCTCGCGATTACGAAGCAGATTTTCATCAAGCGGTTGTTTGGCAAGTGATGATTCACACTGTGCCAGTTTATCTTGTAAGAGCAAATACTTGTTTTTCTTTAAAACTGCCAGGTTTTTGCTGTACTGAATAGTTTCGTCCCTTATCTCTAACTTAAGTAATTCCCACCGGTTCTCAGCACTCTCTGGTGTGTCTGTGCGAAGGGAAGAGTCAATAAGGTTATTCATTCTTTCTACAAATACACTGTCCTTTAACAAGGCGTTGTTGAACTTCCAGAAGCCGGGACCTCTGGTCACTTCGGAACATTTTAAAGACACAAGCACCCCCCTGTGATCAGAGGAGGGAACAGAGTAAATCTCCGTTTCCAACACACTGTCCATTGCAGCATCGTTCAAAAACACGTAGTCGAGTCTTCTTGCAGTTAGTTTGCCGTTGCTGATTCTTGACCAGGAGAATTCCTTGCATAGAGGGTTTAGCACCCGCCACGCGTCACATAGATCGCACTCAGTAACAAAGTCGTTGAACAGTTTAACGAGTGCTGGCGAGTGATTTTCGCCTGCGATGATGTCTAATTTATTGTCCATCACTGCGTTAAAGTCACCGCAGACTACTTTAAGATCACAACCACAATCACTAATTGTATCTGAAAGAGAAGTCAGAAAATGTTTAGTGTCAGCTAAGTTACACGGGGCGTACACATTGAAGATAGCCATTTCTTTAGTGCCAATGTTAACTTTTACCATCAGAATTCTATCAGAAATTATTTCTGTGGACCATGCATGGGGAAAGTTTTTTCTCACCAGTATTACCTGGCCTCTACTATGACGAGTACCAGCACAGTACACAACCTCACCACCCCATTCTTTCTTCCACTGCTCTGCATCTTCGGGCATTATGTACGACTCTTGCACACATACAATGTCATATTTCTTTTCCTTTAACATTCTGAATATCTTTTTGCGTTTTAATGTATTCCGGAGTCCTCTAACATTTAAGGAGAACGCTTTGACACCATCTGCCATCGCTGGAGTGAGATAGTGTAAATACTAATAAAACAACTGGTGAAATCGCCGAGCCGTAGTACGTAAGTCCGTAAGCCAAAGCCGGGCCGTCGTCGTTGGGTCAGTCGGTCAGTTAGTCGGTCGGTCAGCCTTTCTCCTGGCCTTCTTCATCGTGAGAGGCCACCTTCGCCATCTTCGTCGGTGTTCCTAGCGGGCTACCAGAACGGTCCCGCTTGGGAGTGAAGGAGCGACTTCTGCTCTGGGTGCGAGCGCGGTTTCCAAGACGCCCGCGGTCAGTTGTGTGAGATATTGAGTTTCTGCTTTGTTCGCTGTTGTTACCCGCAGCCGCGGACAGCTGTTCTGGCTTCTGCTGGTCTCCTGAGGCGGAACCAGAGTTGACGTCAAGATCACAACATGGGTCGCCACTCTTGTGGCCTGTTTTTTTGCATGATCTACACACCACGTCCCCCTGACACATGGAGACATGGTGACCCGTCTCGAGACACTTTGAACAGATCACGGTCTTTTTCTGGTTTTGTTCGCGGTGATACACTTTGGCAGTGAAGAAACTGACTTTGAGTGTTTTCTCTAGTGGGGTGTTTGGTGTGGAAATGAACACAAATCTTCTCCCCGTGAGAAACCGGGTTAGTTTTCCATCAACGTCTCTGGCCCTTTCTTGTTTGATGGCTGATCGGAGTTCTACTCCAACCCTGATGAGGGCAGTTTCGATTTCAGAATCGGCCACAGATATAGGAATGTCGTCCACCCAAACTTTCGTCGAAGGTTTCTCTTCTCCAGTTTCGTTGCGCAAGATGAAGGGGTTAGTGCCTGCGACTTGCAGAGAGACCCCTCTGAGGGAAAGTCCCTTGACCAAAAGAGTGTTACGAGCCTCAGTGGAGGCCGGGTAGATTCTCCATAGACCTTTGATGTTTTGAGCACCGAGAACCGTCTCGCGCCCAGAGACCCTTTCTGCCGCGACACAAATATCGATGCATTTAGGTCGATCACTGTCACCATTTGGAATAGCACTGTTTTTTATAAAAACTGGCAGTACTTGCGATGCCATGGTTGCACCACACAGGAGTCCACAATCAAAGAAAGAAAACGAAATATCCTGTCCAGAAAATCTGCTGTGGTAGGCCAAAGGCCAAATCCCTTGTCAAAATTCAAACACCTGCGACGAGGCCTATAACACAGGTAAGGCTTAGCCACTAAACACAACAGTCATTGAACACAGCTCACGGCAAAGCAGAGCATCGACACTTGCGACCGTCTCCGCCGAGAGTACAGCTGCGAATCCATTCTTGAGATCTATATGCGAACACAAACAAACAAACAAACAAACAAACACATCGAGCGAAACCTATACACACCCCTATACCGGGGGTGTAATTATAGTTTAACTGCAGTATATAAGCCATTCTGATAATCCTCGCTCCACGGCGATCGCCAGTTGTCTCTCTGTGTCACGATCTAGTGACACAGACCAAGAAAGTGTCACTCAGTGGGGTGCCTTCTCTTGGTCAATTGCGACTGAAAGCGCCTGTGCGTGAGTCGGGGCAAAACGGCAGAGTTTTGCTGACAGCGCAGAGCACGGATTTTGTGACGCACGGATTTTTCGGGGTTAATTCTGCTTTGCGAGGCAGAATTGTGGATAGCTGAACTTGATATGTGACAAGGTCAGTCACGTGTTATTGGCTAGGTGGTCTATGAGAGACACAAGGACGGGGCACTTGACACTCAGCGGCAGAAGAAGAAGGATCGAATACGACGGTTTCTAGAGTATGATGGATTTCACCGAATAGAATATTCGGCACTCTAGGGGAACTTCAGCGAGTTATCACCTTCTCACTGCCACATGTTTTGCTGAGGACGAGTCGTCAAATCTTTCCTTCGTCGTGCGATGGTCTTCGCATAAGTATTCGACAAGGGGTTTCTGGATGTTGTTGTCACTGTTGACGAACAGAGGCCATTCCAGGGAGGAAGCGGGTTTTGCTTCCATGAGAGTGCTACATTCATAGGCTGTTTGAGGTAATAAATCATTATTTAACGCTGTTGACGAGTCTGTGTTTGTGGAATGAAATACTCTCTGTTGTTCTTTCCAGGTTAGCGCATAATTTGCTCTCTGTGACGCTAAAATACTAACCTGTATATGGTTTTTGCAGGTAGGGAGAGAAGGACGAAAAATGGCTGTTTTGTTGTTGTGGGAAGTCCGTTTGTGCAGGCCCACGTGCTCGATGAGATATGTAAAGATGACATGTTTAAAGGTGGAGGGTGAGGGGTAGCTGACATGTTTAGTGCACCGATGCTTTCTGTTTGCAGCCTTTACCTAACTTCTGTTCGGCTGCCTTCTGCGGGACCACGCTAACCAGCACACCGGCTAACCAGCGAACCGGCTAACCAGCTAACCAGCGAACCGGCTAACCAGCTAACCAGCGACTGGGTGCGGCGCCTGATGCCTCCACAGTTCCCTGCTTCGTCACCACGCTAACCAGCACTTCATTCGACGGAGCCGTTGTGGAGGCTAAAAAGACTAATTACAGGCCGTCCACCCAGTGGCCAAAGAAAGCTAAGTGCACCATGTCTTTGCACCCCGTTGACCACCGTTGTTATTTTTGCTATCTGTGATTATACTCGAGTAGTGACGACGTGGGGTGTGTGACACCTGCATGAACTAGCACTTTTGGAGCAGAACAGTCGTATTTTCTTATCTTTACACGGGATCAGCGTGTTACTATAATTTTCTATTCTAACTGGCATTTTGTCAGTGACCATTGGTTTTTTTACGTTTTGTGAACGTAAAAGAACATATTTTGAGTGAAGTCTCGAGGGAGGTGGCGAGTTTTTACATAAACAGGCGTCTGAAACTTATACTTTTGTTGTCTCTATTAAATTGTATGACTGCGAGAGTGGATCGTGGTGTGGTTAGTTAGTTAGTAGTAACTAACCGTTTCATAATCACCTTAAGTGATATAGTGAAACGTGACACTCTGACCGGACGCGAAAGTCCTACGCGAATCTGTCAAAACCAGAATACAGAGTTATCTCCCATTATGTTGTTCACGAGCAGTGTTCGCGAGACGAAAATGATTGCAGATTGGCCGACTTCGACAGTGATCTCCGTTCTGTTCTTCACAGTTATGATAAAAACATCGTTCTAAGGTCAAAACAAGTCGAAATTTTGGGACTGCTGCCGGAAGGAGACCTTAATATATGGTTGCATCACTGTCAAAAAAATCGTCTGCTTCAATGAGCGCCGAAACCAAACGGTTGATTATCACGTGACACTTATGCCATATTTAGAGTTGTTTGCACAGTAAATACATCCGCGAAAAATTGCTCTCTTGAATCTGTCTAAAATAAAAATTCCTCTGTAGTTTAAAAATTACAAAACACCATGAAAAATCATTATCGACGATCGCGAATCTGCTTACATCCATAACACGTTACAAAAAGCTCTAAATATGTTAAAAAAAGGGTTTCCTTGCCAGACAAGGAAACTCAAGGCATCCTGTTAGGGAGAGAATGAGCCGAACTCATTTTGACCTGAGGTCAGGATGTATATAAGCATGTTATCACACCATCAAAGAGCAACTTTAACAAAAGCTAAACACACGTGGTCGTGTACTTCTAACCTGTGTCGAGAAGCACCATACCACAGCCCATACACGCGTTCCTTAACCACTTGACTGCCTTAGGACGGGTATACCCGTCATGCGCTTGTGCAGCCGCAGCGCCTTAGGACAGGTAAACCCGTCTTCTCCGTTCCGGGATTTTCCAGAAATGCTACGTCACTGCTGACACAAATAGCAGCCAATGGTTTGGTAGGATACCTCATTCTCATGAATAAACATAAATGGTGACGCGGTTTTGCGTCTGAAGGCTATTTTCGGCCTTGGCGACAGGGTAGGGGAGAGAAATCTCGACTCGTCAAAATGGCTAACGGTGACAGTCGACCGGGCCCTAGTAGGGAAAAACAAAGCCGGACTGACGCTACAGGCGGTGCAAATGATTATGGATACTGACAGGGGAAGAGGAAGATCTTCTTTCGGACGATTCATTGGAAACAGGTAGATGATAGCGATTATAATCCTTTCTTGGAGCAAGCAAAACAACCACCTGTGTTTGACCCACAGGCACCGGAAGATGCGCCGGACTGATTTGTCAAAAGTTCATATTTAAACATCATTATAAGCCAAACTGATTATTATTTCCATGATTAGACACTAAAGACAGATTCTTGGTTCAATTTCCCTTAAAAAAAACATAAGTTTTACTTACCTACCTACTGCCAGTTTGGAGCTAGAATTTGTTGTGAATTATTACACCCCGAACTCCAATATTCCCTGGCAGTCATGAATGCACATACGCAAGTTTTCTTTCTTTATTTGGTGTTTAACGTCGTTTTCAACCACGAAGGTTATATCGCGACGGGGAAAGGGGGGAGATGGGATACAGCCACTTGTTAATTGTTTCTTGTTCACAAAAGCACTAATCTAAAAATTGCTCCAGGGGCTTGCAACGTAGTACAATATATTACCTTACTGGGTACGCAAGTTTTGATTGGCAGCGAAAGGGTTAATAATTGAGCCTGAAGCTGACTTCGCGAAGTCCTCGGGTGCCTGTTTGGAGTTCTTCGGGTGTTCTTACTTATAATGGTTTTATGGTTTTGGTTGTTTTCATGTGTTGTTTCCGGTTGGCCTAGTGGTAAGGCGTCCGCCCCGTGATCGGGAGGTCGTGGGTTCGAACCCCGGCCGGGTCATACCTAAGACTTTAAAATTGGCAATCTAGTGGCTGCTCCGCCTGGCGTCTGGCATTATGGGGTTAGTGCTAGGACTGGTTGGTCCGGTGTCAGAATAATGTGACTGGGTGAGCATGAGACATGAAGCCTGTGCTGCGACTTCTGTCTTGTGTGTGGCGCACGTTAAATGTCAAAGCAGTGCGCCACACACAAGACAGAAGTCGTGGTCGGCTGGGCGTTAAGCAACAAAAAAACAAAAACAAAAACAAAAAAAAATGTTTTGGTGTTTGGCAAATGAACCACAATTTTCCATCCATTGTTTAATTGTATGAACAATCTTATGTCTTATGACTTCATAAAAATAGATTTTAACCAACCCAAGCACTCTGTGGAGAAACTATTCTGATTGTCCGATAATCAATCGGTCATCGACTGGCAGCCTATATACGTGCAAAAACACACGGCTTGATTAGCTGGGCGCGTTTGGAACAGAATTGAGTGTTGTACGCACTGACCTGACACGCGTCATTGTGGTCAGTCCTGCAGTCAATCAAATGGTCACTTCGGCCCAATGTTTCCTGGTCATTCGGAAAATGTTCAGCCAAGTAAGGAAACAGTAAAGGATTTTCGTTCATGTGGTGTGCGAAGGATTGCTCCAAGTCCTTGTTGACCTTTCTTATGGTTGTCCAATGTTTAGGGCAGTAAGACATATGTCTGTCTGTTTGTCTGTCTTGTCTGTCTGTCTGTCTGTCTTGTCTGTCTGTCTGTCTGTCTGTCTGTCTTGTCTCAGGTCGACTGCTTTCTTTCTTTTTGTCTTTCTTTCTTTCCTTCCTTCTGCTCCGTGCATCTTGTCTTTTGTGAGAGGCAAACGCCCCATAAGTGCGGACGAATCAAACCAAAGAAACAACCAAAAGACACACACACACACACACACACACACACACACACACACACACACACACACACACACACACACACACACACACACACACACACACACAAAACATACAAATATATAATACTTCTTTTTTTAAACGAAAAAAGGTCGATCTAGGCTTTGTGTATGCATGAAAAAGGAAGAAAGAACCTAATCCCTTCTTTATAGGTTCTATTGGCGTGCCAGATGGGATCATTTCCTGTCCCACTTTTAACCCTTCATTAGAGAAGGAATATAAAGGAATATCTACACAATCGTATATCTTTATGTCCGTGATAAAACATTTCCTGCTCTACTTGCAATTCATCCAAAACGGACGTGAAGAGAATGCATAAACATCTGTCTTCAACTGATCAACATAATTATTATCGTAATCTTTAACATGGAATGTATGTATGTATGTATGTATGTATGTATGTATGTATGTATGTATGTATGTATGTATGTATGTATGTATGTAGGTATGTATGTAGGTATGTATGCATGTGTGTTGGTGTGTCGGTGTGTCAAGTGTGCAAGTAAAAAGGGTATTGTAGTTGTACATATATTACTTTAGATATTTTTTTGTTATCATGGGTTTTATAAATTTTCTTCTCTTCTTCTTTTATAATTATTAATTAATGACCTATATGTGCTGATGACCAATTTAATTTCCTTTGTTGGATCAATAAAATGTTATGAGTTATGAGTTATGAGTTATGAGTTATGAGTTATCGATACCTCTATCACGGCCAAGTGCGTGGTTGCTTTGAGAAGCGTTCGCATTAGATGGCCGAAGAAGGAGCGAGTAACCAGTTCAGCGAAAGGGTTCACACGTTTTACTTGCCAACAATGATTGTGATGTATGTTCATTATTTCAAATGATGACATCGCCTGTGCTGCCTTGTTTTTTTCTGCTTCTTTCTCTTCTTGACAATCATTTAAAGATATTATCTATGTTATAAATAATAATTTATTTTATTATGCTACGTACAAGACGGTATCGACATAATACTCAGAGGCTAAAAAAAACCCGCATAATTATGCTGCAGTGTCGAGAAACTTGTGACTTTGAACTGAACTTCAGGGAAGGAAGGCATCTTTAAAGTATACACAAGCCAAAACAGTGGTGATAAGACTGATGCGCGCGTGCACCCTCACTAAATTCACACTTTCACATCCCATTCAAACCCGACAGAGTTATTTCCACAGTTCGTCTATTATCCTTTAAAGGCGGCTCTTAATTGAGACCAAAGGTCGACTCCGCGAAGTCTTTTTGGAAGTCTTTTTACTGAAAACTCAGTGCTAAAGCTTCGTGCGGCCAACCGTAAAATCCCTAGCAAACGCCCACCCCCCACTTTTGGCCAAAAGTTGTGCAGAGGGGTCACTACCTAGCAAACGCCCACCCCTTTTTTGTTTTTTTACAAATTTGTTTCAAGACAAATCGGCCTCCTTTATCTACGATTTGTGCACACTGTTCGATGATTCGCCGGGTTTTTCTTCTAATTTTTTTCTATCACAGAATGTTGATCTTTTATTGTGTAAACAAACGGGGTGTTTATTTTTCATTAAAATTGCATAAATCACAAGTTGGATCACTTTTTATTTCTTGTGAAAATGTGATGACACTTTATCTTGGAAACGCCCACCCCTTACTTGTACCCGAAATCTGTGCAGAGGGGGGGGGGGGGGGGTGTGTGGGCGTTTGCTAGGGATTTTACGGTAATGACAGGCTAAACGCCTCCATATCTTTGCTGAGAATATCTGTAGGACTGTACGAGTCATCGTCTCAAAACAAGGACAGGCACATGTACAAGGCTGATTGATGACTGTGGCCATGTTTGCGTCTTGTTCAAACACCTGTTGCGACGAATTGACGTTGGCAGAGCGGTGACGATCGTAAGACCTATCGACACTATCGACAATACAGTGGAACCCCACTTTTAAGACCTGCACAAATCTGAGACAATCAGGTCTTAGAAAGGAGAGAGTCTTAAAATGTAGGTGAATTTACGGACGTTTTGAACAGTCTGAATGTCTAAAAAAACAAGGTTTTAAAATAGGGGGGGGGGGGGGGGGCTTAAGGGCGGTCTTAAAGGGGGCTTCCACTGTATGGACAGTACTGCTGTGTACAACATGCACGTGCACACGTCACAAGGCCAGGTCTTCCATCTGTTGACGCCGAACTGAAGGCAATCAATCAAGAAGTGTTGTTTTACTTGGGTGAGGAGAGGGAAGGGGTGTGTGTGTGTGTGTGTGTGTGTGTGTGTGCGTGCATTTGTGTGCGCGCGCGTGTGTGTGTGTGTGTGTGTGTGTATGTGTGTATGTGTGTGCGTGTGGTCAAGGACAGATTGTAAAAAAAGGCCTTAGCTTTAAATCTGTATCCTTGTCGAAAAAAGTTCAGTTCAGTTCAGGTCTCTCTCTCTCTCTCTCTCTCTCTCTCTCTCTCTCTCTCTCTCTCTCTCCCTCTCTCCCTCTCTCTCTCTCTCCCTCTCTCTCTCTCTGTCCGTCATGTCTGCCTTCCTGCCCCTCTCTCCCTCTTCCCCTCTTTTATGTCTGCAGTCTGTGTCTGTGTGTCAGTCTACACCTGCCTGAATCTGTACTTGGACCTTGGTTTTGTTACATTTAGTCAAGTTTTGACTAAATGTTTTAACGTAGAGGGGGGAATCGAGACGAGGGTTGTGGTGTATGTGTGTGTGTGTGTGTGTGTGTGTGTGTGTGTGTGTGTGTGTGTGTGTGTGTGTGTGTGTGTGTGTGTGTGTGTGTGTGTCTGTCTGTGTGTGTGTGTAGAGCGATTCAGACCAAACTACTGGACCGATCTTTATGAAATTTGACATGAGAGTTCCTGGGAATGATATCCCCGGACGTTTTTTTTCTTCTTTTCGATAAATACCTTTGATGACGTCATATCCGGCTTTTTGTAAAAGTTGAGGCGGCACTGTCACACCCTCATTTTTCAATCAAATTGATTGAAATTTTGGCCCAGCAATTTTCGACGAAGGCCGGACTTCGGTATTGCATTTCAGCTTGGTGGCTTAAAAATTAATTAATGTCTTTGGTCATTAAAAATCTAAAAATTGTAAAAAAAACAAATTTATTTTAAAACGATCCAAATTTACGTTTATCTTATTTTTCATCATTTTCTGATTCCAAAAACATATAAATATGTTATATTCGGATTAAAAACAAGCTCTGAAAATTAAAAATATAAAAATTATTATTAAAATAAAATTTCCGAAATCGATTTAAAAACAATTTCATCTTATTCCTTGTGGGTTCCTGATTCCAAAAACATATAGATGTGATATGTTTGGATTAAAAACACGCTCAGAAAGTTAAAAAGAATAGAGATAAAGAAAAGCGTGCTATCCTTCTCAGCGCAACTACTACCCCGCTCTTCTTGTCAATTTCACTGCCTGTGCATCGAGCGGTGGACTGACGATGCTGCGAGTATACGCTCTTGCTGTAAAAATGCAGTGAGTTCAGTTTCATTCTGTTAGTTCGACAGCTTGACTAAATGTTGTAATTTCGCCTTACGCGACTTGTTTTAATGTTTACCATGTTGATGTTTTATGTGTCTGGGAAGGAGAGTGTTAGAGTGACAGGGTCGTGCACGTGATGTTTTTACTCATGCACGTGACTAACGCTTTGCTGATCACGTGTTTTTTCAAGGTCCTAAAGTGGAGGATGTCTAAAATCGGAGGGGTGTGTCTGAGTGTGTGTGTGAGTGTGTGTGTGTGTGTGGTGGGGGAGGGGTTGGGGTGGGGGTGGGTGGGGGGGGGGGGGGGGAGGTTCGTCTGTTCATAAAATTTTGAAAGCGAGATTGTCCGATAAGCCGACTAAGCCGCTGACGTAAATAATATTCTGAACTCAGATATTGCTGAAAGATACCCATTTGCCATTTCAAATTATAATGACAACTATTACAGATTGTTGTAGGCTTTCATATTTGATGTGGGTATCCTTCACTTTGGCCAGCGACCAACCATCAGCATGCTTGTCGTAGTGGCGCTCATTCGTCACAGCTAAACAGTCTGGACACAGCTATATAGCCTGGATTGCCCTACAACTAAGTGCATGGTGGTTGGTTGGTTATACTTTTCTTTCGTTGCTGCAGGGTGACCCAAAAAAAAGAGTACCCAAACAAACTTGAATAACTTTGTCAATTTTAACTTTTTTTTCTTTCTTTTTGAGATGAGTCAAGCTAATCCACTGCATGGTTGGATGAAATAAAAGCTGTTCTCACAATGAACTATACTAATGATCAACGGACGTTTTGCATAGAGACCTATTTTCACACAAAATCATACAGAGATGTGCAAGTACAGTTCCAGAGACACTTCGGTCAGCGCGATTTCTATCTTTGGGGGTTCCTGAAAGACAACGTCTACAGGAACAACCCACAGACAATCACAGAACTCAAGAGAGCCATCACAACAACCATTCGCGGAATCTCGCAACAGGAGTGTGTGCGGGTGATTAATAACTTTGCGCGGCGAGTTCAAGTTTGCCTGCAGCGGCGCGGAGGCCATTTGGAGCATGTTCTGTAGAATGAGCATAACTTTCCTGAAAGACAAGCTAGAACGCTAACATTTTATGTGCAAATCATGCAGAGGCTACTTGTGTGTGTAAATAAATTTTATGAAGATTGCTTTATTTTTGTTCAATTTATGACGTTTTGTTTGGGTACTCTTTTTTTTGGGTCACCCTGTACTTCTTCTTCTTCTTCTTCGTTCACTGGGCTTAGACTCCCACGTTCACTCATGTTTTTAGCACGAGTGGATTTTTACGTGTATGACCGTTTTTTTACCCCGCCATTCAGGCAGCATACGCCGATTTTCGGGGTATTTTGGGTATTTTCGTGTTTCTATAACCCACCGAACTCTGACATGGATTACAGAATCTTTTCCGTGCGCACTTGGTCTTGTGCTTGCGTGTACACACGAAGGGGGTTAAGTCACTAGCAGGTCTGCACATAATTTGACCTGGGAGATCGGAAAAATCTCCACTCTTAACCCACCAGGCGGCAGCGACCGGGATTCGAACTCACGACCTCCCGATTAGGAGGCCGACGTCTTACCACCACGCCACTGCGTTCCTACAATCTATCTGGCTATCTGGGGCCGGTGCAAGTAAGTCTCCTTTCTCAGTTAACACGGTAGCCATGCCTTAAACTAGCTTTGTTTAGATCCATCACAGTAAACATGTAGAAGGTTCGGAAAAGTTCATGTCTTTTCACACTAGTTTCTTCAAATCCAATAAAAAGTTTAAATTTGTTCCCTTGTCTATGTGATGAATGTAATGTAAAGCTTATACATGTTAAAAAAAGAAAAAAAAGAAGAAAAAAAGAATAACAAAATATAAAGAAAAAAAAGATAAAAAGTTAAAAAAAAATCATGTCCGGGGGACATCCCGAACTTTCTGCACTCAAGTGTGTTTGTCACGAAATTCTTGTACGTCTACACACTTGGTAATACGTGTTCAATGGTCCAAGGTTCATTGCACCCAAAACAGTATGATGGGTCATCACCCTTTAGAGTACATGGTCAGCCACCATCCTGGGAGATCGGAAAAATCTCCACGCTTAACCCACCAGGCGGCAGCGACCGGGATTCGAACTCACGACCTCCCGATTAGGAGGCCGACGTCTCATTCTTTCCCTGACAGGATGCCTTGAGTTTCCTTGTCTGGCAAGGAAACCGATTTTTTGTTTACATATTTAGAGCTTTTTGTAATGTGTTATGGATATAAGCAGATTCGCGATCGTCGATAATGATTTTTCATGGTGTTGTGTAATTTTTAAATTACAAAAGAATTGATTTGTAATCTGACAGTTTCAAGGGAGCTATTTTTTCGCGGCTGTATTTACTGTGCAAACAACTCTAAATATGGCAAAAGTGTCACGTGATAATCAACCGTTTGGTTTCGGCGTTCGCTGAAGCAGACGAGTAGTGATGCAACCATATATTACGGTCTCCTTCCGGCAGCAATCCCAAAATTTCGACTTGTTTTGACCTAAGAACGATGTCTTTATCATAACTGTGAAGAACAGAACGGAGATCACTGTCGAAGTGGGCCAATCTGCAATTATTTTCGTCTCGCGAACACGGCTCGCAAACAACATATGGGAGATAACTTGTTTTGATAGATTCGCGCAGGAGTTTCGCGTCCGGTCAGAGAGATATACTGGCAATAGCCGTTGAGCGATGTAATCAGAATGGGTCAGCCAGCCCCTCCTGAGTCGAAGTACAGCGAAGGAGTGAAAGTGAATGAACTCGTCATGCATGCGAATGTATTGAGGCAAAAGAAGGAATCCAAACAAAGAACGAAAAAAACAAATATTTTTCAGACACGATGACGCCATTGTTGTCTGACGCACCTAACACGTCAATGTTATTATACATACTGTTTTGATGAGAGAAACATACCAATGGTTGTAATTCTCTCGGGTACTAGGAGATTAATTCGGCATAACGCTTACTTAAATCTTGTTGTAAAAAGACACAAAAACAACTCTGTACTCACGTCACACGTGTTAACGAAGACGATACAAATAGTGACAAATCAAATGATTTGGATCGTCAACGTTAACACGTACGTGAATACAGTATTTTTGGTCTTTTTATTTTTCGCTCTCACGCCCAGTCCCAATTTTTCTGATTGACTTTTGTTGCACATTTTGTATCAATTTAGAGCTCTTACGTACCTTTGTTTCTCAATTCAGAAAAGAGAATGAAGAAGAAGAAAGGGTGGCCGAGTGGTAAGTGCACTTGCCTCGGAAGCGAGAGGTTGCGAGTTCGACCCTGGGTCGGGGCGTAAGCAATTTTCTTCCCCCTTTCCTAACCCAGGTGGTGGGTTCAAGTGCTAGTCTTTCGGATGAGAGGAAAAACCGAGGTCCCTCGTGTACACTACATTGGGGTGTGCACGTTAAAGATCCCACGATTGACAAAAGGGTCTTTCCTGGCAAAATTGTATAGGCATAGATAAAAAAAAATGTCCCACCAAATACCCGTGTAACTTGGAATAATAGGCCGTGAAAAGTAAATATTCGCCGTAATGGCTTGAGATTTACTGGCCGATGTGAATGCGTTATATATTGTGTAACAAATTCCATCTCACACGGTAGAAATTAATCTGTAAAGCGCTTAGAGAACGTCAAGCACTATATAAATCTCCCATATAAATAAAGAAGAAAAGGAAAACAGCATAACAAACCCACCCACATTCCTAACAAACAATACCACGCAAAATGCAAATCGGCCTAGGTTTTCTATTCAATCAGGATTGTGTTTATTGCGTTTGTTATTGTAAGTCTGTTAATTTTCTCGATGTAATAATGTAATCATATGCAAGTTCCTTCGGCTTGATTGAGGCAATTTTAGCTGTGTAAGAATTCTTATGCAACAGCTCATAGGTTTACTGCCCTTTGAAGGAGTGGTGTGCCGACAAATAGATTATGAATAATTATTTTGTTGCGATTACGCAGACAGACGCAGAAAATAATGTGCTTAATCCAGCGCCCACCCCCCCCCCCCCCTCACCCCCCAAACCCCTCCCATGTGGTTTTTTTGTGCTTCTTTATCCGTCCTTTTTCTCCCCCCCCCCCCCCCCTATCTCTTTTTGTTGTTGTTGCACTGTTAATGGTCTACGCGATGACCTGGAAGTTGAATGACTTCTCTCTCTTCCACAATATTGAGGGAATCTCGCCTGTATGACTTTGTGTGAGGGGGCATGAGGCAATGTACGGACAATGCTCGTTACCATAGAGAATGGTCAGGTGCAAACAGAAGAGTAATTAAAACCAACAACACATAAGAAATTTACCAAGTAATTTTTATTTTACTGTGTGTGTGTGTGTGTGCGTGTGTGCCGTGTGTGTGTGTGTGTGTGTGTGTGTGTGTGTGTGTGTGTGTGTGTGTGTGTGTGTGTGTGTGTGTGTGTCTGCGTCTCGGAAAATGTCACAAAGGGAAACACAAATGTGTGATAATGGTGATTACATGATATTCTGAGTTCACAAGCGTTGTGGCCAATATGCAAACTGTTTTGTTTAGATCACAATGCCTGGCTACAAAGAATCATTGGTGTCATTCAAGAACTAGACGAAACTGCACCTGAGTTGGGAGCATTAAATTAAGAGTAGATGATAAATCGCGTGATTTACGTAGTTTTTTTGTAACTTCCCGGTTGTCTGTTATTCTTTCCTTTTCTTTCCTTTTGTTTTGTTTTGTTTTGTTTTGTTTTCCGTTTTTGTTTTCATTTTTTTGTGGTACTGTGTGGTGCCTGTCTAGCTTACTGTCATTTTGTTTGTCTTTCGATTTATCCTTTTTTACATTTCAGTTCTCACTTTTCTATCTTTTTTGGTAGAGTTTGTTTAACGTGCATGCAAGAGTTCAATGTCTTCTATCTAAACTGAGCAAAACAATTATTGCACCCATTTTCGTACCCCAACAAAAACATTCATTCCCGTGTCATTTCATTCAAACTCTATATGCAATTCAAGGCCTTTTACTTGGCTTACTGGCACACTTTTCGGATCAAAGCTTTATGTTAAAGGTATCACGTGACCGCCGCCGAAGTAAGGGTACCCCCAAAATCGACCTGACAAAAACGTCAGGTACCATTTAAAGGCTGACATATAGTCCTATTCAATTAGTTTAATTACTTCCAGGGCTTTTCCCATCGTTGCGGGGATGTATAAATTAAGCTTCCTGCAAAGTTTTAGGTTTAAAGTCCTTACCAATTACGAGAAATAATTAATTCTTTATTGCATTGTTTAGCAACAGTTCTCCAGGACTTGGGCTATTTTTAGACCGTTGACGTCACTTCGTGACGTTTCGTAAACCAAAGATGGCGTCGGAGACAGTCAAAGCGCGGTTGCGTACAATGGCAAAAAAAGTAAACCCGTCTAAAGCTGTCAAGGCCACTAAATCTGCTGAGAAGAGAAAGTGGACTCCTTGCTTCATCACCACGCAGCACCAGCGCTGGGTCGCGCTGAAAGAAAGATTGTTTTCGTCAGAGGCCCATCGCTGCAAATCCCGTCGCGATATAACCTTCGTGGTTAAAAACGACGTTAAACACCAAAGAAAGAAAGAAAGAAAGAAAGATCGCTGCAAATTGAGAACCAAGTACAAAGGGGATACTAAACTCGCCAAAGTTTTGCTGTACACGTGAGTACATAGGCCTATTAGAAAATTAGATGTAATTGTAGCTTGTCAGCTGAAGCCTGTGGCCTTATTCTTGCGAATATGTGCTGTGAGAGATCGGATATTTCCGCCTGCGCAATTTCCGGAAAACATCCACTTTCACTTTGAGACTGTTCTGTTTACATTCGACACTATCAACACCACCTTGCAATACTGAAATAATTTTTTCTGTGTTCGAAAGCTACAGCCAATCGTTATTATATCCCCTTAGGTACAGTTTTATAACATTATTGGCACATGTAAACAATATGAATCAATTAATGAACGCTACGAATATGGCAGCCTTTAAAAAACGACAAAAAAGGCGCAACTTGGCAACTTTTACTATAAATCTTTGGTCCGAAAAGTGTGCCAGTGAAAGACCTTAAATGGCATATCAAGTTTGAATAAAATGACACGGGAATGAATGTTTTAGTTGGGGTACGAAAATGGGTGCAATAATTGTTTTGCTCAGTTTAGTTCGGGTGTATGTCACGGCGAGAAACAAGAATGTCAGTGCTGTTAGAGGGATTTGTCAGCTTAGCGTTCTTGTAACATTATTCAACTTTTCAACACAACGCAATCTGCACCTGGAAAATAATAACACGCGTCCTTTGAGAAATGAGAGGGAATGCCGCATGTATATAGAGGTTACATGCCGAGTCTCAGGGATTATCAAAAATAATGGTCGAAGTTAGCGGATCATGAAAAATGCGAGCTTCTGCTGTTTGTGTGTGGTGTTTGCCTGTCTGTGTGTTTGTGTGTGGTGACTCCCTTTCCCCGCCTCCCTCCCTCCCTCACACACCCCCCCTCTCTCTCTTTCCCTCTTTCTCTCTTTCTCTCTTTCCCTCCAAATCTCTCTCCCACCCACCCACCCCCCCCTCTCTCTCTCTGCGCACTTCAAGTTTCTGTCCGGTTTCTGCTCTGGTGAAATAATCAGACGCAAACAAATCTCATCGGTATGAAATCTCATCGGTATGTCCCCATACAGCTGGCTTGTTACAAAAAGGAAGAAGAGAGGACAAGTGTGTATCAGTTTTCCAGCTATTGTTCATTTTTTATATCCTAGAAACATTAGACAAAACAGAACCCTCTTTGTTCTTCGGTATTTTCCCTAAAAAATAAATGGCCGCATTTTGTGCCATTATTGACATACCCGGCAGGGAAACACAATACATCCTGAGAGGGACACACAGTCAGCTTTCACGCAAGATCAGATTCCCATTCTGACGCAGTATATGTTGTGAAAAATAAAGTATTGTCAACTTATTATGCCCCATGTAATGTGTGTGGATATTTTTTATATTTATTTGTTTGTGTGTATGTGTGTGTGTGTGTGTGTGTGTGTGTGTGTGTGTGTGTGTGTGTGTGTGTGTGTGTGTGTGTGTGTGTGTGTTTAATGTATAACGCCATGAGACTTTCTCTCGGCTGGTCTGTCAGGCTGTCTGTCAGGCTGTCTGTCGATGCATGTTTGTTTCTCCTTTTCTGCGATTGTTATTTTCTCATGGCCACAAGCATTTTAATGTACTACGCACAGACAGATAGACACACAGACACACAACACGCCGGGACAGACGGACAGACGGACAGGCAGATGAAACAGAGAGACCAGACCGCACAAAGAGGCTAGGTTCGAAAAAAGACACACACATTGACTAAAACAAACCCACCTCATGTTCACAAGGTGATAAACAGAAACAAAATAGGGACAAAAGCAAAGAAAACAGAAATTAATAATGGAACTCTATATGTCTGTTTGTCTGTCTGTCTGTCTGTCTGTCTGTCTGTCTGTCTGTCTGTCTGTCTGTCTGTCTGTCTGTCTGTCTCGCTTTTCCTCTTGTCTCTCTCTCTGTCTCTCTCTCTCTGTCTCTCTCTGTCTCTGTCTCTCTCTCTCTCTGTCTCTTTCTTTCTCTCTCTCTCTCTCTCTCTCTGTCTCTCTCTCTCTCTCTCTCTCTCTCTCTCTCTCTCTCTCTCTCTCACTCTCTTATGTGAATATGTGTGTATATATGTGATAAGAGTCGTCCCTCTCTTGTCGAGGGGCTGGTTGAACAAAAAGCTCGTGTGTAAAGCCTGTGCCAGAACCCTCGTACAGTAATACTAACTAAATTTGATTTGATTTGATTTGATAGGTTTATGTAATAGCCCTGCATTATCACGTAATGACCCATTTGCAACAACAGTACAACTCACGACCGCAAATGATTTCGAAATCGTTGACGACGGAAACCACCGCCTAAGTGATGTGATGCTAGTCGTTTCACCGACCCCGCCACTGACTTATAATAGCAACTCTACTGGCTTAATGACAGTCTATCAGTGCAACAGAACC
>NW_027125698.1:94707-97207 GCF_037325665.1 Littorina saxatilis
ATCAAATCAAATCAAATCAAATTTTATTTTACGAGGGTTGTGGCATAAGCAATATAAACGAGCTTCTTTTCAACCAGCCCTCGCCCAGAGAGGGACTATTCTAATCTTAAATACATATATATACAAACGTAAAACAATTACGAAAGATAAGCATGACATTAAAAAAAATGGCAGAAAAACTACTCACAGGACTATATACACGTTGTAGGCTATACATACATTCTTGCGTTATGAAACACTGATGCTTTATGGACAGATATGATCAATATGAAAATAATCAGAACGAAGTCTTCCATCACTGTGACTTTTCGTAATTTGACATTAAATGTAATGAGAGGTGTTTTTTGAAAGTATTGAGACTTGTTGGGACTCGAACTGATTCCGGGAGAGAATTCCACAAAACGCTGCCAGAATAAGCTAAACTTGATTTAAAGAGATCTATCCGCGGAATGGGGACGTTGAATTTTCGGCTTGGTTTGGCTTTAAATTTTGTAATGAAAACACGTGGTGCATGGCCGGAAAGGATTTTGTGAAGGAGCACGCCTTTATTTGATTTAAATCTTTCTTTTAAGGGCAAAATCTTTAGTTTTTTATAATCGTCGAAAACAAGACTGGATTGTTTTAATAGAACTGATTTTAGTGCTCGTCTGTGTAGACTATACAGTGGTTTTAAAATATTTGCACTGGCTGAGTCCCAGATGGTCGAACAATAATCCGTGATGGTTTGTATGTATGCATTATAAAATAATAGCCTTGAGTGTGGATCAAGAAAGTGTTTTATTCTGTTCAACAAATATATTTTCCTCGAGAGAGAGAGAGAGAGAGAGAGAGAGAGAGAGAGAGAGAGAGAGAGAGAGAGAGAGAGAGAGAGAGAGAGAGAGAGAGAGAGAGAGAGAGAGAGAGAGAGAGAGAGAGAGAGAAAGAAAGACAGAGACAGAGACAGAGACAGAGACAGAGACAGAGAGAGAGCACGAAGACGGTCCAATAACTTCTACAGTATATGTAAGGTTATTGACAAACATTCGCTAAAAATCAAGATCTGACATTCAAAAAACGATAAAAAGATCAAAAGTAATGTCGGTTAAAATTGCTGGTTTAAGGTTTCATTCCATCACTCATTTTACTCAGATTAAGTCAAGTGCAGTCTTGTTATGAACGATTTTGCAATCAATATGCGACCGAAGTAACCCAGAAATGTAGAGATTAAACACATAACCCTTTTTGTTTTTTCTGCGACTTTTTCTTTCTCACATCCTTTCTGACTGTCTGTTTGTCTGTCTGTCAGTGTGTGTGTGTGTGTGTGTGTGTGTGTGTGTGTGTGTGTGTGTGTGTGTGTACGTGTGTGTGTGTGTGTGTGTGTGTGTGTGTGTGTGTGTGTGTGTGGTGTGTGTGTGTGTGTGTGTGTGTCTCTCTCTCTGTCTCTCTGTGTGTGTCTCGCAGTCTTTGCTTTCGTTTACAATTATTCTCTGTATATGTTCCAAGGACAGGTTGGAAGATTAGGCTAAGCCTAAAACCTTTATCCTTATGTAATAAAGTTCTGAGTTCTGAGTTCTGAGTTCTCTCTGACTGTCTGTCTGTCTGTCTCTATCTCTCTCCCTGTCTCTCTCTCTCTCTCTCTTTCTCTCTCTCTCTCTCTCTCTCTCTCTCTCTCTCTCTCTCTCTCTCTGTCCGTCTGTGTGTGCGTGTGCCTGTCTCTTTCTCTCTTTCTCTCTCGCTCCTTGGATCTTTCTCGTTCTCTATGTGTGTCTCTCTCTCTCTCTCTCTCTCTCTCTCTCTCTCTCTCTCTCTCTCTCTCTCACTCTCTTTTGTCTTATTTTCCCCTCTCACTTTTTGTACATATTTTTTTGAGCGCCCCCCCCCCCCCCCACCCCCCCGGTCCAAGCTCCCCCTGGTTAGGATATGGGTCTGTGGCCTTCGTACAATAAACCATTCAGTGTTCAGTGTACTCTCTCTCTCTCTCTCTCTCTCTCTCTCTCTCTCTCTCTCTCTCTCTCTCTCTCTCTCTCTCTTTTCGTGCAAAGCCCATATAGCTGTACAAGAACAACTTGTTCTTGCAGTACTGAAGGCAGGATAAGCTTCATGATTTACCTGCATGAGACTACCTGCGTGGTGCTTGACAGTAATCGCAGATCGTGATAAATTGTCTGATTAGAGAGCTTCTCCGCTCTCCGTGTGCTTGTTTATAGATTGGGAAACCCGGAAGACGGCCAAAGGTGGAGGGAGGGGGGGGGGGGGAGGGGGGGGGGGGGGTGGCAGAAGAGGTGAGGGAGAAAAAGAGCGCGAAGAAGAGAGGTTAGCTTGTATTGTATTTGCGTCAACTGACGTTTCAGGTATGACACTGAGACAGATTGATCACAAGGGGCTGAGGTGTGGAAATCAAGAGTTAATGCGAATTGGGAGAGAGAGAGAGAGAGAGAGAGAGAGAGAGAGAGAGAGAGAGAGAGAGAGAGAGAGAGAGAGAGAGAGAGAGAGAGAGAGAGAGAGAGAGAGAGAGAGAGAG
>NW_027125698.1:102207-107207 GCF_037325665.1 Littorina saxatilis
GTCTAAAATTATTTGGGTCGGATATATTTCCGCCTTTATGGAGTGGAATTACTTTTGCTCTCTTTAACAAACTAGGTACAGTATTTTGCTTTATGCAGAGATTATACGCATAGGTGAGTGGCTCTACAATATATGGTAGAGCTAATTTGGCCAAGTAAGGAGGAATCTTATTAGAACCCATGGACTTTTTATTCTCAAGGCCTTCTAGCACCTTACCTACCTCATGCACTGCCATGTCTGGAATAGTAAAAAGATCGTCTGGTTTACATTTCTGATTACAAAAATCATGTAATTTTGAGAAAGAGACTTCAATGTCAGGATCAGGCATGTCGCATTTTGCAGATTCATTTAGCCTATTGGCAAGGGACACAAAATGGTTATTAAAATCTTCAGGGGAGATGGTTGTGGCAGACCGATTTGAGTTCTGTTTAGATTTACCTAATATGTTATTAACAGCACGCCAAACAGTTGCAATATTTTTCTTGTCCTCGATTAATGTATTAACATAATTTGCTTTTGCTTGACGTGTTAATTCTGTCACTTTATTCCTTTGTTTATTAAAATCAGACTTCATGTTGTTTGCTTTGTAAAAATCACGCAGGGACATGGCTTCTATAATCTGTTCCGTTAACCATGGGTTGAGAGAGAGAGAGAGAGAGAGAGAGAGAGAGAGAGAGAGAGAGAGAGAGAGAGAGAGAGAGAGAGAGAGAGAGAGAGAGAGAGAGAGAGAGGGGTAGAGAGAGAAAGAGAGAGAGAAAGAGAGAGAGAAAGAGAGAGAGAGAGACACACACAGACAAACCGACAGTAAGATAAAAAGACAGCCAGACAGCCAGACAGAGACTGTGACTGACTACAGACAGAAAGCAGTCAGGGTCATGAATGTTGATATAAAGTTGAATGTTGATATAATGTTGAATGTTGATATAAAGTTGAATGTTGATATAAAGTTGATATAAAGTTGATATAATGTTGAATGTTGATATAATGTTGAATGTTGATATAATGTTGAATGTTGATATAATGTTGAATGTTGATATAATGTTGAATGTTGATATACGGTAATGTTGAATGTTGATATAAAGTTGAATGTTGATATAAAGTTGAATGTTGATATAAAGTTGAATGTTGATATAATGTTGAATGTTGATATAATGTTGAATGTTGATATAAAGTTGAATGTTGATATAATGTTTAATGTTGATAATTATCATGTTTAATGTTGATATAATGTTTAATGTTGATATAATGTTGAATGTTGATATAATTTTGAATACTGATATAATGTTTAATGTTGATATAATGTTTAATGTTGATATAATGTTTAATGTTGATATAATGTTGATATAATGTTTAATGTTGATATAATGTTTAATGTTGATATAATGTTTAATGTTGATATAATGTTTAATGTCGATATAATGTTTAATGTTCATATAATGTTGAATGTTGATATAAAGTTGAATGTTGATATAATGTTGAATGTTGATATAAAGTTGAATGTTGATATAAAGTTGACTGTTGATAAAAAGTTGAATGTTGATATAATGTTGAATATTGATATAAGAAGAAGGACGGTCCAGTGAAACAGTCTTGACAAATCTGTGTCGATGTGCATCATGTTCTCTATGGAAAGGCTTGTACCTTTAATCTGTCAAATAACTTTACTTGTCTTGTTGTAATTTTACATTTCACACAATATAGGCTAATGCGAACTAAAGTACGATCGCATTTTAAGCCGATGCTGACGTGTCGTACTTTCCCTGACAGACATTTGAAATGTACGTAAAGTGCTAAAATGTACATTCAACTTAAAGGCACTATCCTTCTCAGTGCAACAGTTCGGCATCTCAGATCTGGCCTGGCATTTGCATGCAATACGACCATTCCTCCACTTGGTCTCATACCAATAACGAACAGCTTGGGTGCTCTCTGTGCACAATTGAATAAAAAAAGGAGGTTTTTTGTGTGTTTTTTGTGTGTTTTTTGTGTGTGTGAATGTTGTTGTAAAGTCAGTAGTTGATTTTTTAAGAAATAAATTCATAAAACAAATTACAACTCAACAGAGCAGGGAGTCAGAGTTGTGATTTTTGGTACGTTTCCTAGTGGAGGGATGCTCTTCTCCCATGAATACGCCTGGTCAGATTGGAGATGGTGAACCGAGCGTTTCACGATAAGGAGTGTGTCTTTAACACATATTTCGCTGAGTTTCCTTAAAATCAGACACAATATGAAAGCCAAATAACTTGACGCTTTGGTCGTTTTGGTTCTTATCATCTTAGAAGAAGCAATACCATCCCTTCCTTTTCAGGGAACTAACTATCCAACTAACTATCCAACTAACTCTTCGGAGTGAAATAGCTCCTTTAAACAACTGCAAGAAAAACTCGAGTAAGATGTTGTCAGTGTTGGCGACAAATTGATTTTTGAGAAAGTAATGTTTCCTGTAGACTTTGTTTTTTTCTTGTCGAAGGAATTATGGAAAACTATGCCCCTTTGAACTTCCTCATTTCTAAAAGGCGTGCTTTCTGGTGACAGAGTTGAGCTTGAGAGTTCGTTGGAACTATAACAACAGGGCAAGCAAACGAAATGTTTAGTGGATTTACAAAAAAAAAAACGCTCGAGCATTTGTAATAAGTTATTCAGATACACACCGATTTAGCATGACACTATGTCAAAGAATTGAAACAGCTACATTTAAAGTTGTAGAGCGTGCACTACGCTATTTGTTGTGCTGTTCTTGCTATATATGTATATGTGTGTTTGAAAAGGCTCCATTGCTGTGTGGATACACCCGACCTTATTGTTTCTCTCTGTGATTTAATGATGAGAGCGAACTGTAACGTTGTCTCCAGTGCATGATTGTGTGAGTGTGTGTGTGTGTGTGTGTGTGTGTGTGTCTGTGTCTGTGTGTCTGTTTGTGTGTGTGTGTCTGTGTCTGTGTGTCTGTTTGTGTGTGTGTGTGTGTCTCTCTGTGTGTCAGTCTGTGTGCGTGCGTGTTTGTGTGCGTGCGGGCGCGCGCGCGTGTGTGTGTGTGTGTGTGTGTGTGTGTGTTTCGAACTGCGGCCTTACCACTATACATACGTATCAATAACAGTTAATAAACTGAACGTGAAGCACACATTTGTATAAATGCACATATCTTTACTTATATACGCGCATTTTTACTTACATTACTTACATGTACGTATATGTATCTTTGAGCCACACTTCCAACCAACCATCACACTCATTATCATTCAAATTCACACCACTCTCATCCATCATACGGGTGAGGAAGAACACTGCGCGCTCACGCCGACACCGACAGGGTGACATGTTTTTGCTGCCCCGCCCTCTCATCCATCTTAATATACTTCACGAATCACTAACTTAAAACTACACTCTTTCACGAATCCCGCGAAAACATTTCTGCTTACTACATCCCGTTGCTCAGATCCGCCTGGTATAGGCCTATATCTTTACCAATTAAAACCAGTAATAATATACATTCGCCTGGTAGACTTTGATCAATGTGTCATAGTTTTGAATTCTTTGTAGATGTATATACATGGAATCAGAACATACCTCCACCTGGACACATACTAAAACCCAACACCCCGGCTGCGATCTGTGCAGAATGCCACCAGTGTCCCTTAAGAAATAAATCAATGTTATTAAAAATCTGTAAAAAAAATTTTTTTTAACGGAAAACGCTTAGGTTGTTGAACTTTTGGTATGTGTCCAAGTGGACGGCTAGTCTTAACTGCCTGGCCAGATCTGAGACGGTGAGTTGAGTCGGTTACACATGAGTGACTGTGCCTTTTTATATTTAGTCAAGTTTTGACTAAATATTTTAACATCGAGGGGGAATCGAAACGAGGGTCGTGGTGTATGTGCGTGCGTGTGTGTGTGTGTGCGTGTGTGTGTGTGTGTGTGTAGAGCGATTCAGACGATTCATTTAAAAAAAACACCTTATTTTCCCTAGCGTGATTACATGAAAAAGAGGAGAAAATTAAAAACGTTATTACCTAAAAGACACCCCCCACCCCGACCCCCCCCCCCCCCCCTCCCCCGACCCCCCGCTGTAAACTAACTTGTAAACAACCAGAGATAGGCCAAGATGTTTTGTTTTGTGTTTGTTTATAAATGAACACTGCATTGGAGCATCCTTGTGAATAACACATTTACCACAAGTCAACAGCCTACCTGCTATCTGTGCAGAGTAGGAATGTTTTGCTGAATCATTTTCATGTCTGACTCCTATTTCAATTGGCGACAGTAGTTAAAGGCACATTCCTTCTCGTGACAACTGTTCGGTTTGCCATCTCAAATCTGGCTACACTTTTACATGTGATGCAGGACTTAGTCACACACACAAAATCAACACCCTCACTGATTGGTATGGTAAGTTAAAACAATTGATGAATTGATTTCTAAAATGTCATCAGAGGCTTTTACAAAATTAATTCATAACAAAACCCAAATGTGCACAGAGGGCATCCAGGCTGTTAATCTTAGGTATGTGACCAAGTGGAGGGAGAGTTTAATCCCATGTAAAGGCCTGGCCAGATCTTTGATGATTTACAAAATGGCTTCACACGCAAAAGAAATGTACTTGTGGCAGAACCTGTATGTACAAAGACACGGATAAACAATGGCTATTAATGAAAGAAAAACAAAGCCTCACACAAAACAACTATATATATATATATATATCATCACAACACGACATTCAAAACAAAACA
The DNA here is from genome assembly GCF_037325665.1 of Littorina saxatilis. Classification (NCBI taxonomy): domain Eukaryota; kingdom Metazoa; phylum Mollusca; class Gastropoda; order Littorinimorpha; family Littorinidae; genus Littorina; species Littorina saxatilis. The sequence goes on from NW_027125698.1 coordinate 106,932, forward strand.
AAGAACTGTCTGACCCTGTCTTGATTATAAAAAAGGAGATACAACTAAAAGCAAAGATTGTTTTAATAAGGAGACCATTAATTTTGTTATGGCTGGACAGGAAGGCTCGTTTAGATGACAGTGTTGAAACAATACGCCTGCCATACAATGCTAAGGTCAGACTAAGAGGAACCAGTGTTTCAAGTCCCATTTGACTTAAAAGTCAGCCTTGAAATTAACGTTTTTGCGTAGCCGGAAAAGTTGGACAGCTCTCAGGCTGTTAGAACTATTCAATGA
>NW_027125698.1:114707-136594 GCF_037325665.1 Littorina saxatilis
TTTTTTTTACACAATACATCACGCATTCACATCGGCCAGCAGATCGCAGCCATTTCGGCGCATATCCTACTTTTCACGGCCTATTATTCCAAGTCACACGGGTATTTTGGTGGACATTTTTATCTATGCCTATACAATTTTGCCAGGAAAGACCCTTTTGTCAATCGTGGGATCTTTAACGTGCACACCCCAATGTAGTGTACACGAAGGGACCTCGGTTTTTCGTCTCATCCGAAAGACTAGCACTTGAACGGTACAAGAACCCAGTAAAACAAAAAAAAGTGCGACGAAAACCACTTTTTTTTCTCTCAAGTTAAAGCAGTAACTATCACCACCAACACACACCGAGCTTGACCGTTACTTCAGCACACAATCACCGCCACAGACAAAGGAAACAAGCAACCAAGCAAGCATGCGATACAGAAAAGCAATAACAGTTCATGTGCCGAGACAAAACCTTGAAACTCACATGCGAACGGGTTAATTCATTTTGTCGTAATCAAGAATCGAATCGCCATTTCGACACGCCTGCAAAAATGCAGAAATGCCGTTATGTACAGACGTCAACTATTTGAATTTGGAGGGTGTGTCTAATATTAATTTTGTGCATTCAATAGTTTTTTGCTTTGTTTAGTTTTGTTTTATGGAAAAGTTGACGGAATTTGATTGAATGCGACAAAACATCAAGAAATGGGGGTTGATTGGTGGCTAAAGGGGAGTGTGATTTCTTTTCTATAATTTGTATTTGTAAGCATGCGCAGTTGCTCTGCTGATAGGCTGTTAAAGAACGAGAACTCTGTAAAACGATCTACTTAAAAGTGAGCTAGACGTGGGAGCAAGCTAAATACGACTTCATGCCAGCTACCAATAACGACCTTGAGACTAAAAACAAAGAGAGGAGGAGAGGATGATTTCAATTTACTGAACATCTTGACCGGTCTTCCCTGATCGATAGGCATACTTTGGAAGAGGCAAGTTACTTCGCTTTTGTGGAGCTAGACAAAATAATCAATGTTATAAAGGACAACACCAATCCAGGGAAGAGAGACCACCACCACCACCATAATTAGAACAAGTACAACATCCATCAGGCCAAACAAAAATATATATCTTGCTTTAGGGTAACCCGACCGACCCTATTTTTTTTCCCGCCGACCTTACAACTTGTTTTTTTTAATTTCTCAAAAAAATCCCCCCCCTCCCCCCAAAAAACAAAAAAACAAAAAAAAACCAACCTCTGGCACATTTTGCGAACCATGCCGAGACTAAAAATATAAAATAAAAATTAATAAAAAGCTGACCCACCGACCCTATTTTGGGGGGTAATGTTACCCTAAACCAACATACACTTTCGTTTGGCCTCAGTTACAACATTGTACTATCTGCACTGGTACTCACAGAATCAGTGATATCAAAACAAATCCTCAAAGACAAACAACAGCAGAGTTGTTTTTTTAACAGTTTGATAAAGTCACAATTTGGTCCTTTTTATTTGAATGAACATACAAATACAAACGTTGCTCTTGGGGAAAATAGAGTTTTGTTTTTTTGAATTTGGAGCACTCCCATAAACATGCTAATAATCCTTCTCTTTAGAGAGCTTTTGTTATATGTGGCTGGCTCCTACTCGTTTAACTAATTTCCCCGCACATTCTGTAATCATACCATTGTTTTACATACAATAGAAGATTTGTGATTAGCATATTAATGTGAATTTATCCACGGTATTCACAAACAACACGAACAGGATGGCATAACCTGAAAAAAAGGGGAAAAAAAGTGTTAACAAAAATCCTGTTTTGCACATTTCAATCAGATCAGCTGTTCTAAATTCCCCATGCCTTTTTGTTTGTGATTCATCCTAGATGTAAATTTATGATATGAATATCGCTTATATCTGCCTCATGCATAATTCATACGCATTCCTTGCCTGAGCTGATTGTCCTGTTTGTGTATCACTGCCACTGGCATTTTACAAGAAAAAAGAAGGGGGGTTCCTAATGTGAATATTCAGAGGGTGGAGGAAGAGGAAGCGAAGACAGAAGATCAGGGGGGGGGGGGGGGGGGGAGAGATAGGGAGAGAGAGGGAGAGAGAGAAAGAGAGATAGAGAGAGAGAGAGAGACAGACAGACAGACAATGAGACAGAGAAACAAACAGACAGACAGACAGAGTTAGAGATAGAATTGAAGAGAGGGAGACAGAGAAAAAGAAAGAGACAGAGACAGACACACATTCAGATAGGCAGGCAGAGACAGAGACAGCGAGACAGAAAGGCAGACAGGGAGAGATAGAGAGAGTGAAACAAGATATGGAGAGGGAGGGAGAGACAGAGGGAGAGAGAGAGAGAAAGAGAAGGAAAAAAAGAGAAAAAGTTGGAGGATGAGGATGCAGTTGAAGTTGATAAGAGTCTCTTTTTTTTTCACTGCCCTTTATTCGTTGCATTCCTTTGTTTTCACTCTGTGTGGGACCCGCTCTTTTTATGCTTAGTGCGTTCCGGGACCTGCTTTTTTATGTTTAATGCGTCCCGGGACTCGCTCTTTTTATGTTTAGTGCGTCCCGGGACCCGCTCTTTTTATGTTTAGTGCGTCCCGGGACCTGCTCTTTTTATGTTTAGTGCATTCCGGGACCCGCTCTTTTTATGTTTAGTGCGTTCTGGGACCCGCTCTTTTTATGTTTAGTGCGTTCCCGGGACCCGCTCTTTTTATGTTTAGTGCGTTCCGGGACCCGCTCTTTTTATGTTTAGTGCGTCCCAGGACTCGCTCTTTTTATGTTTAGTGCGTTCCCGGGACCCGCTCTGTTTATGTTTAGTGCGTCCCGGGACCCGCTTTTTATGTTTAGTGCGTTCCGGGACCTGCTCTTTTTATGTTTAGTGCGTTCTGGGACCCGCTCTTTTTATGTTTAGTGCGTTCCCGGGACCCGCTCTGTTTATGTTTAGTGCGTCCCGGGACCCGCTTTTTATGTTTAGTGCGTTCCGGGACCTGCTCTTTTTATTTTTAGTGCGTTCCGGGACCCCATCAACGAATGTCTTGTACCTGTGTTTGGCTTCTAGTGCGTGAAGGACGCAGGGGCACACAGTTTGCGGAGCTCTGACATATATCAAAATACCTTAAAAAATGAACACGCACAAAACAACAAATAGTCGGGCCTACAGGATTCGGACCCAAATATTCTGGTCCATATGATGATATGATAGTTGTTGCTTTTTGTGTCCAGCGGACCATATAGGCCAAATCTGGTCCATAGCAGATACTGTTAACAAAATACTTTAAAAACATCAACCCCTGTTACTATCTACTTCTTTAAATAACCAAAGGGAAGTAATCGCTCTTTATGCATACGACATGTGTAATAGAGTTAGCGAGAGTTGTACGGAACCTTTTTCCTGGCACCTGAGAGAATAACAAGCATTGAAATGAACAAGCGACTTTTCATCCTCCCTTTGAATTCCTTCCCTTTGATTATTTGATATCTTAACAACGCTCTGCCTCATTTCGTTTAAGATATTTACTTCCTCGTTAAGGATAATGTATTATGTGTTCATACTGCTAGGATTGGCCTTTGGAAGTTCCCAGCTGTCCTTGTTGTCATCTATTCTCTAGCGTGATAAAAGAATAACTGCACAGTTTTTGGCGATCTAAAAGAAGTTTCGCCGTTTTGACTGGCTGTCGACGGGCGCAGTGGAGGTCGTGAGTTCGAATCCCGGTCGCTGCCGCCTGGTGGGTTAAGAGTGGAGATTTTTCCGATCTCCCAGGTCAACTTATGTGCAGACCTGCTAGTGACTTAACCCCCTTCATGCGTACACGCAAGAAAAGATCTTGTAATCCATGTCAGAGTTTGGTGGGTTATAGAAACACGAAAATACCCAGCATGCCTCCCCCGAAATAGGCGTTTGCTGCCTGAATGGCGGGGTAAAAACGGTCATACACGTAAAAATCCACTCGTGCTAAAAACATGAGTGAACGTGGGAGTCTAAGCCTATGAACGAAGAAGAAGAAGAAGAAGAAGAAGAAGAAGACAGGCTGTCCACTTCACATTGCCTGTCGGGACATTTTGTTTCAACACAATCGTAATAAGTCGAAGATAAAAGTACACGCACAAAACAAACTTTTTTTTTTGTAACCGTACTTCTTGGACAGTATTGAACTATTTGCAGATGAAAGCAGAAAAAAAGAATAAGAAGTACTCGGGCCTGCCGGGATTCGAACCCGGAATCTTCTGATCCGTGGCAGACGGTGTGAGAACCCTCACACTAATGTCGATGCCGAAAGTCAGACGCGTTATCCATTGCGCCACAGGCCCTTACACTGATGGGAGCTGGACAATATAGTTAATATAGTTACCTACATGTACTTTTGTGTTCTTCCTCCACTAGGAACCATAGATCTGTAGCAAGAACCACTGACATCAGAGGGAAGTAGTCGCGTTGGCAGGTGGTATTTATTTCTCTCAATTATAAATCCCGACTCTCACACAAACAGATCATTCTGTATTGCCAGTCAAACCAAAAACCAAATCTAAAAGACTGTGACCGCATCATGAGAAAACACGAAGGGAGGTAATTAATCTAGATCTATAAAAAAAAAATGTAGTCGTCGCTGTCTGCTTACGTCCCTTTGTGACTTAGATCTTGTCAGGGGTGTTGCTTCGCTTGGTTGTGATTCTCATTCAGAAAACTTTCATATAAATCATATAACCAGTAGCCTATTTCATAACCGATATTTTGAGAATATGTTTCTGGTACGGGGTACCAAAAAAAATGCAACGCTCAAAAATGCTATTAACTTCTACATCGGTAAACCAAATCACTTCATGTTTTTTTGGACATAAACTTCAGCCAATGCATGACCTTCCCACAAAGCGACGGTTTACAATTGTAAAGAGTCTGACTTTTGTGCAATTTCAAAATAAGTTGCCAAATTTGGGGATTGGCTGAATAGTACGTGGTTTGAAATTGAGCGGTAGCCAAACTAACCAAAATTAAAGCCCTCCAGATTGTTATCTTTGGAGTAATTTGAATGACATAGCAAACCTTTAATCAACATTCGACAATCAGTGACTTGAATACAGCAATTAAAGGCAGGATCAGGGAATTTCCCATGGATGAATGCGTTTTTGTAATTGATAAATTTTGCGCGACATTGCGCAAAGTAACGCTACAACGAAGGGGTTAATTTTTCCAGTCATTTGAGTTTAGTAAATATTTTCATAGTTGTTGTGCATGAACTTCAGTTCGTCCACGACCATTCTACAAAGTCTCGAGTCTGTAGGTAAAATGGTCCGACATTTACATTTTCTCCAAATTGTCTTCCAAATTACACCTCCGAACTTGTCATTGGCACGAAAAGTGTCTAGGGATTGCCTTGAACCTAGCTGTAACTTCTTTCTTCAGATCACCGATGATCTAGCGGGTGAATGGGGGTGTTTGTGTATATTCAGACATTCAGATAATCCAAAAGGTAACAGTCTGGAGGATTTAAATCAGGTAAGAATACACCACTAAACAGTTCCGCGGCCATTGCGACAGTGCGCATGCGTAGCATTTTTTCGAGTAAACAACGCGTCGTGCTAGCTTCTCAGCAGTGCGATTTGAGCGAGATTTCCACCCAGAAGGTGCGACTGTGGAGCACTGAAGCATCGAAAACCTTGTCGTGTGTACGGAAAACGAGTGTGGAAGGTGCACACGAGGAACTTGTAGCTAGGTAAGTTTTATTTCTTTCGTTATTTACTCTTTGCAATGATGCGATGTGTTGTTCATTCCCAAGACCGGTTTTCCGCCCTGTAAGTTGTAACACTAACAGTAACTTAGTAAGTGCTCTCTCTTCAGATACGCTTAACTTTTCAGTTGATTAAAGTCAAAAACTTGAATAAGTGCCGTTGATCTGTCCACGGAATCTAACTTATTATGAAGCATAACTATATTCCGATTCGTGATGCATAGGCTACATGTTGCGATAGTGTATGCAAAAGTAAGTTCCATTTTCAATCTGACGTGTGGGTAAGATAAGAAACAACAAACATGCATACTAAGTTGCCACTGCCAGTTTGTATAGCTGCTAAGCTTACCTCAGGCTGAGTCAGTGAGTATTTTGTACGTTTACATACAAAATGGTGATGAGGGGGAAAAAGAATGCCTTCCACAGGTGCGAAAAACTGTGATTTGATCTCAAGGCCTTTTTGTTTTAGAGCTTTTCCTGCTTTGGAACTTGGGAGATGGGATTCCTGTCGACCGTGAAGCAGAAAATGCAGAGAGGGTGCTTCTTCGGGAGTACAAGCAGAAGTTGTATGTGAAAGGGGTGCTTTATCCTGATCCATTCATCATCACAACTGGATTGAAAGGCAGCAAGATGGGCGATTCCTGTGGCCAAGCGTCTTCATCGCCGGCTGCCTGTGAGTGTGAGCTCGACCTCATGCATCGCCTCGTCAACGAGTTTTAAGGAGGAAAGGCTTACAGGTAGGAAACCTCTCTACTTTTTTAAATAAGTCATATTTGCACTTTACTTTTGAAAAAGAGAATGGTTCAAGTTGAATTGCAAGATGGCAGTGCAGCCTAACAACATTTTGGTTTCAGTGAACAGGGAATATGTGTCAAAATCTGAAAACCCAGCATACTAGTATTAATACACACTAAAATTATGCCTGTCGCTGTCATATACATATAATTTTTGAAAAGTGCAGTGATACTGATAGTGATACAGTTAATCAGCAATGACTGAACCGACTTTCTAAATTCAGGGATGATCAAATCATCTGACTAATGGCCAGGGGCGAGTACAAAAAATCCGCTGTGCTAGTTAAAACCGCTTGGCAACTCGCCTGGTTGGCTAGTGAAAATTCTCGTCAAATGCAACACTTCTGGTTGTATACTCTAGTTTCAAAACGTTATATAAACAATGCAGTTATAGCAACTGTGGTTTGTACCCGGCAAGCAATTCTTTTTGGTGGACTGGACTTTCTTGAAATGACTCACCTGTCTGGCAAGTTAAGATTTTGAGATCTGGCCATCCCTGCAACTGTCTTAATTTTGCAATGCTCTTCATGCAAGTTGCACTCAAATTTGTGAGCAATTTGTTATGTACAACTTGGTAAATTGTCCTAAATGATGCTTTAGTAAAAGTTGTTGTCTCCTTTCTCTTTCTCATATTGATTATTTTCTTTTTTTCTCCCTTTTGGCAGTGTTTTGACCATATGCAACAGGCTGCAAGTCATTTTGGAGGAGGAAGCCCCTGATTGCATCTTTGTCAAAACCAGAAAGAGACTTCTACCTGTCTCCAAGAGTCAGCCATCACAACCACCTGTTACCCAGAGCCAGCCATCACAACCTCCTGTTCCCAAAGTAATCCAATTGCCCGTTTTGATACAGGCAGCAACAGGATGCACTTAGGAGGAGGAACTAGTAGAAGTAGGGAAAGCGGTAGTAACAAAACAGCTTTTTCCTCTTAACTATGAAACCACACAGATAAACAAGGAGAGCAACCCTTCCACAAAGTAAACAATCCTGAGACTCTAATAATTTCAACAATTTGTCAACTCATGTAAAAGCTTTGCCCGATCCAGGCATTAAGCTCTACTCGTTACACATGTAATGGGCAGAGCAACATTGTTGAACAGCTGCTTCATTTCTGTAAGTTTTCAGCCTGAAAGGTAGTAGGGTGGGTCGCATCTAAAATATGAATGTTTGTCTTGTCAAAACCTATGTAAATTTTCCTACATTTTAAGACTCCCTCTTTTTCTGTAGTGGATTTTTTTTTTTTATCAGATTATTGTTTGGAGTTCTGAAAAGGAAGGCTCCTGTGTACACCATTATAGATATGACTTTTACTGTACTACATTTGTGTTTTTGGTATATATATATATATATATATATAAATATATAAAACTAGATATCTTTCTTCCCAATATGTTCATTGCCAAGTGGATGAAGTCATCAGATTTGATCTGCTGCTAGTGATAACGTTTATCAACATAAGTAAAGTTTTTTGAGCTGACGGTATTGTGTGCATTTTGTTTGCAAGTGCTGATATGTTTGACTTTGTGCTGTAATGCTTTGTCTTGTCTCTCATTCTCCCTTTCAAAGTACGAGAACTCAGATTTTGTTCTGACACACTCATTGCATCATACAAACATCAATAGACACACACAGAAAGTGAGCCAAACAAACATTTTTCCTCAGAACATGTTATGGTATGCACAGGGGACATGAAAATTATGGAGAGAAGACTGTGCCCAGGAAGAAGAGAGAAACATTCAAACAAATGAAAACAAACCAGTAAATTGTTTAAGGTTGCTCTTGGCCACTCTGGTGACATGTAGATGTACTTTATTCTACCTATATTAGCGAAACCGATAGGCTAGATCCTGAAGGTGTAATCCTCGTCTCTGTTGCATAAACAACATCTCATCTATACTATAACTTTTAGGGTCAATACTCATTGGTTGATCGCTAAAAATTCTTGTCTTTTTAGAATTTTTGACTTTTTCCTGCCATCTTCTTGTTGCAAAGGGTGACACTAAAACCATGAATTAATTGTAAGAGACTGGTCGTGGCTATACCAGTGCAATATGATATGTTCTGCGAGAAATCAGATTTCTGAATAACCATGGATTTTTCCTGTCTGCGTTCTTTTTCTTAGCCATGTTTGCAAGCTTTAGTTTGAACATCAGTCTATTGTTCTCCTTAGTCAGCTTAATCATTGCAATAAGATTGTGCATAACGGGTGTGCATTAAGTTGGCATCTGCTTATACAAAAAAAACTATCAACAAATAAGGCCCAAAAAAAAATAGGTCTGTTTACGGTAACATAGGCCAAAAAAATAGGGTCGGGATTTTTTTATATTTTTATTTTTATTTTTTTCCAAAAAACCATATTTTTACGTTATTTTGCCAAAAAAACTAGATTTTTTTTTTTTCCCAAATGCCAAAAAAAAGTCTAGGGTCGCGCGAAAAAAACTAGGGTCGGTCGGGTTACCGTAAACAGACCTTTTTTTTTTTTTTGGCCTAAGCAAAAACAAGAGCACCCAGAAATGTTTCTGTTGTGAATGGGTCTTGTTCAGGGCTAGAGTCACACTTTTCTGGCAATCAACTAGCTGCACCATTCCTCTCCCTTGATGATCCTTGGGCCTGGCTCGTCTCAAACTGGAATTCCAGATCTCGCATTGCCCATTTTCTTCTGCCTAGCCGGTGCTCTGGTCGGGGTATGTCTATCAGCACTCTTGCTGTCTGAAACATTGCCAAACAGGGTTCATTCTGTCAGTATTTATGGTAGTATTACATCTTCATGCAGGGTTCTCCACATATGTTGTCCGTTTGGGTTCAATGCCCCCAACTTCAACTTATAAAGGTGGTCATTTGGACCCACTGTAGTCATTTTCAGTGCAATACAGAACTCCCCCTGTGAATTCCCCGGTACACTTGTTTTTGTTCCTTTGGCTTCTATGGAGAGCTCTCCTAATGTTGATCAAATCGCACTCTGGAAACAAACCACCCACATAAAACTTAGCTTGGCTTCCCACATTCATAAGCCTCATATATTGATATTGATTGATATTCATTCTTGTTCAGATTTCAAAACACACGAACAGACGAAAAGTCAATTAAATCACTCAAGCTGTAAGGCACAGACACATCATAGTGATACTAGGAACAGCATGTGTGAACAAATACATTCAACACCTTCCCATCTTCTTTACTGCGTACACACACAAAATATAACAAGAAAGTTATTTAAAAAAAAAACTTACTCTGTGTTGAAATCCAGGGTATCCCAAGTTTTGTGTTGGGAAAGAGTTCTCTGCAGTTGGTGTGCCATCAAGAAAGTGTTGAGAACAAACCCTTGCAGGTGAAAAAAAAAGCTTGTGCTGGGTTCTTCTTGTGTGTTGGATGCGGATGCAAGCTGTTGAAAACAGACAGATGCATATCAGATTTAACAATTTATGGCTCTACAAAGCAATTTTTATTGCTTTTTAATCACAGCCATGCTCTAACAACATGAAGTAAAACAAAAAAAACAAGAAACGGAAACACACTGACACAGAAAGTGAGCCACATTTTTTGATCTCATGCACGGCAGATTCAAACAAGTATTTCATGCAGTGCCGGTGTGCAGCTTTTGTAACGTTCAAAGCTGTATAAATGCAGGTCTAGCTAAACGGTTTTGTAATCATGCTATGGAATTTGCAGAAAAAACAATAAATCGCATGAATGTCAGGCAATAAAATAAGTTGATCAAGAACTGTTACAGTGTTGCGCTTACCTGAACGGTGGTTGGCATGAACAGCACAGACTCGTGTGGAACCTGGTGAATTTTGCAAAGTTTAGCTTTCCATTTTGAAGACGGTAGCTTCCGTTGTCACAATCAATCATCGGGCAGTGACATGCCATTGTTAAAATCGATAATCGCTGAATTTACATCGACAAAACAACAAAATAAACACAAGTGTCTGACTCGTCAGTCGCAGAACATACGCAAAGCTGTGTTGCAGACGATTTGTTTCCTCGAAAAAATGACGCAGCCAATGAGAGGCGTCTGTGCGGTCACGTGATTTTCCTTCTTTGTTCCATGTAAACGTCGGAACTGTTTAGTGGTGTATTGCTACCGCTCAATGTCAAATCCCGTTCTGTTGAGTCGATCGCCGAATTTGGCAACTTTATTAATTTGCACAAAAGTTAGAACATTTAAAATACAAAATCGCCACTTTGTGGAAAGATCATGCATAGGCTGAAGTTTATGTCATCCAAATTTAAAGTGATTCTGTCAACAGATGTAGAAGTTATTAGCATTTCAGAGGGTTGCATTTTGGGGGGGTCACCCTGTAATTCTTTCTTAAAATCGTTTATTTAACGTCACTCTGTAAAAACATTGGCGACATTTGTCTTACAGCCTGTGAAAACACCGGAAGAGTTCGGTTAACGCGATTCGTGTGGAACTAAAGGTAAAAGTGGATCAAAGTGAGGAAAAACTAACTCAGCAGTCAACAGGCCTGCATAATATATAACGTCATACACTTATCGCACTAAAACCTGGTGCGCTGGAATAGTGAACATTTTTAGCTTGATCTTGGCCTTACAAAAATGAGGCAGAGCGCTTTTTAAATATCTGATATCTAATAAACAAAGGGAAGTTTGTTTGTTTGCTTAACGCCCAGCCGACCACGAAGAGCCATATCAGGGCGGTGCTACGTTGACATATAACGTGCGCCACACACAAGACAGAAGTCGCAGCACAGGCTTCATGTCTCACCCAGTCACATTATTCTGACACCGGACCAACCAGTCCTAGCACTAACTCCATAATGCCAGACGCCAGGCGGAGCAGCCACTAGATTGCCAATTTTAAAGTCTTAGGTATGACCCGGCCGGGGTTCGAACCCACGACCTCCCGATCACGGGGCGGACGCCTTACCACTAGGCCAACCGTGCCGGTTACAACAAAGGGAAGCAAGCGCTCTAAATGTATACGATATGCGTAATTGAGTGAATGAGAACTCGAACTCGAACTCGAACTCGAACTCGAAAACTGTATTACCGAGGGATGATAGCGTTAGGTCCATATGGTCCTTTCTTACAGCTAGTCCCTACTATAATACACACATGAAACAAAGAACAAATATGAAGAATCAAAAACAAAAAAACAAAAAATCAAATAAAACAATATGATGTAGGGAAAAGTATAACAAAATAATGATATAAAAATTCAAAAGTGTGCTTGTTAATGGAAGCATACTATACACTTTCTCTTTCACACATCCTCACACACACTCGCACAAATTGTACACCGACTTAGTCGTTAGAGAGGTGCTTTCGGAGCTGTCTTTTAAAAGAAGATAATGACAGACATGACTTGATATTTACAGGTAGTGAATTCCAAAGGAACGCACCAGAATAAGAAAAACTAGTTTTAAACAACTCGATGCGGGGCCTTGACAAGGCAAGGTTATTTCGAGTGTTTGAATAATATGACGGAGATGATTTGAAGAGTTGTATGAGATATGTTGGGGCGTCCTTATAGACGACTTTATACATAAATGAACATTTATTTAGAGAGTTATGTGGAGCCAGTGTCCTGGCACACGAGAGAATAACAAAGCATGGAAATGAACAAGCGACTTTTATTCAGATTTTTTAACTGGATTTTAATTGTTTAAAGTCTAATACCCAATACAAGCCATGTGTTACATCTAAAACTTTAAACAAAACATTTGATGAATACTAAAACAAAATACAGCACATCTGTTAAACCTGATATATTATACAAAGCATTCACGGATCGTTGTCTCAACTTAAAGATGCTGCTCCGCTCAGAGCTTTGTTGCAGCAACGATTTTTCTTTTTGTTGCAGATAAGGATATAAACAGTCTGCCAGCCAAACGAAATGAATGTACACATGTTTTTAAAAAAATACGAATTTGAGTCTAAAAATAAAATCTTCATAATTCTAACTTTTGGCGTTTGTGTTCCACTATACTTCTTGCGCGTTCAGTAACACTTTCTCTGTACAACCCACGTTGCACAAATGCGAATCAGGGAGAAAAAGATGCATCGCCTGTCTCCCCAGCCCGTGTCTGGGTCGACGAGGACGAACGCCCGAAGCTGAACAAGTAGGCTGCACTGCCAATCAGGCGACCTGGCCTAACCTTTGTTGTGAAACTCACTGTACATAATGAGGAGTGACGCTGTTAAAGCTGCCTTCCTTCATGGAGTTAGAACTAAATTAATGATGTCAGGCTTTTTTCGCCACTTGGTCCTCCCTGGAGGCTGCGTGCTTTCAGTGCTGAGTGGCAATAGAGAGATTTGTTTTGATATTGTCGTCCTAATCTAGACTATTATGAGTGGACTATTTGCGCCTCGATATTTTATTTATGTTCTTACGTTTTATGTTGTTTATTGTCATGCTGTATACACCACCCCTGAGTTTCTCCTCGTTGAGATAATAAAGTGTTCTATATCTATGTCTATGTCTAATATATCGGTAAACTGATTTTGCAGACTTACAAAAGGTGTCACTTGCTAAATTATTCCGCTGAAAAAACAAACAAAACAAAGCATCCCCCCTCCACACACACACACACACACAGAACACGAACCGATACTGTGTACTAAGTTGTGTGTGTGTGTGTGTGTGTGTGTGTGTGTGGGTGTGTGTGTGTGTGTGTGTGTGTGTGTGTGTGTGTGTGTGTGTGTGTGTGTGTGTGTGTGTGGGTGTGTGTGTGTGTGTGTGTGTGTGTGGGCGATTGCCATGCACACAACGTGGGGCATTTGATAAGTATCATTGTTGTTACAAAAGTGTGCACACTAGTTTGACCTACAATGGACATTGACGTTCAGAGTTTGGAGTCTGGCAAAAAAGGTGACGTTCTCCAGTATCGTCGAACACGAGCTGGGCAAGCAGAGGTCATAGTCCCTGATCAGCTGGGGCACACTTTCCTCTACAGTTCGCAAGTATGTTATTACCATTCAGCGCACAGTCGCACGGAACCAGCGCGGAGAGATTAAAATGAATTCAATCAGCATGTTGCAAAAAGCACGACATGCTAAACGCGACGACTGCTGACGTCAAGAGAACAGTTATTTCTACCAGTGCGTGCACACCTGCCCAGGGGGGCTGACGTGACAAGCAAGGCTAATGATTTAACTAACAGTGCGCGAGATAGAATCATAGAATCACCTTTACGGTTACCCTACTTCTTGGGGGATCCACTGACTGTTTAGGACTTTGGAGGTTTACACGCGCACACCTATAATTACGGCCATCGTTACGTGACAAGCAAGGCTAACTATCCAACTCACTGTGCGACAGGCTAGTGTAGCATCTGTATGGTAGCATGGAAGCCTCTGCATTGACTGGTCTGCGCAATGTGGAATACATACGTGTTCGAGTCTGTGGGACCGTAAACACTACAGCTAGTAAAAGCAGGGTATAATGACCCAAATAAGCTACAATAAATAGCAAGCTAAAAGGCACAGTAAGCCTCCCGTAAACCATCACAGATACGGTCAGGCTTTTACACACAGTACAAACACCCTTTCATTTAAACACTCACCGATTGAGAACATCCTAGGTGCCCTCCGTAAAGAGCGAACAATTTTCAAAGAATTTATTTTTGCGTGGTTTATCTTACCCCTGAGCCATCGTGAACCCGTGTGATCCAGTTTCCCTTTTTCACAATGTAGTCGTCAGTTAGTCATTTGAATGCGACTCGATGTGAGCTTATCTACAATAGCACGTTTTTATGCACGAAACAAACGGCTGTGGTTCACAAGAACTCTAGCGATGGCTTTTGACTGTTGAGAGGAACGGCGATATGCACAAACCGTCGTCTGCTACGACCCTTGCGTGACCCTGCTTCCGGGCTTTTCTTTTTTCAAACTTTCACCACTTCGAATTGTACTGATCTTGTCTCAGGGGCGGATCAGTTCATTATATCATTACCAGTTTCAGGCAGCAGATTTTGTCACTGATTAATACCCCCAAAATTGAAACTCAACCCAAAAAAACACAAACATTTTTTTTTTTTTTGGCTGGGGGGGGGGGGGGGAGGGGGGGTTCCGGAAACACCAGAACCCCCTCCCCCCCTCGTCCGCCCCTGTGTCTTGATGAAAAAAGAATTCTTTTATGATTAAAGAATGTTTGTGTAACAAGCTGTCAATTTATTATTTAGATTTTAAAAGTTAGGTCTTGCGCAAAAACGCACCACGGTCCAAAAACATTCTGATAATCATCGATCCACGGCTATCGCCAGTTTACATCGATAGAATGAGACCCGAAGGGAAGTAACTCATTTTTGACCTGAGTTCAGGATGGGTCCAAAAAGTGTTCGAGACAATCTGCAAAATTAATTCTTTTAAACTTGCTCGCTCTTTACGTAGGGCACCTAGGATGTTCTCGTTTGATGAGCGTTCAAATGGAAGGCTGTGTTTGTACTGTGTGTAAAAGCCTGACAGTGTCTGTGATGGTTTACGGGAGGCTTACTGTCCGGGCGTGATTTCCGGTATTTAATATTCATAACAGCCGTCCAGCACCAAAACGAGGCGCCATTGTTGTAGAGCAGCAAGTCCACGAAAATAAATTATTTGAAAATTTCTCACGCTCGACAGAGAGCAGCCAGGATGTTCCCGTTCGGTGAGCGTTCAAATGGAAGTATGCTTGTACTGTATGTAGACGCTCGGGGAGCTCTGTGATGGTTTACGGGAGGCTTACTGTGCCTTTAACAAGCGCTACCACTTTCGTATGGTTGGCATTTTCGGTTGTAACACGTCACACCTTTTTGAGTACACGTGACTTCCGATCTCTACGAACAGAGTGTTGAGCAAGCAACATTATACTCATTAATCAACTAACCAGGAAAACTCTGCATCCGTTTGTCTAAAACCTGGGTTTTTTTTCTGCTCTCGAAAAAATTAGTGCAATAAGCAGTTTTGACAGATGACCATTTGGGGCACACATGGCGGAGTTGTGTAATTATGTCAGTTATCGCAACTCACGCCGGAGGAAGTACCGACAGACTTCTGCAGGTTGTGTCCTTGGGGGAATACAATCAAGTGCTAACCTCAACGGTGGGTTTACTTTAATTCCAGCAGTCAAGCGCTTTAGGGACATTGTTTCTCGTGGCACCATCACAAATCCACATGCAATATAAGGGCATCCTTCACGCCAAAACTAAACAGCCCGGCTGCTTCCTGCGCTGAGTGTAGATTTTTGTTGCTGAATGTATTTTGTAAGTGATACCGATATGAACCTAATACATTGATCCAGTTATGAAAAAAAAACCAAAAATGGACAAATAAATAAATAAATAAGAAACACCCTCCTGTTCAATGAATGCAGCCACACTGTTGATTGTTGATATGTGTGGAAGTGAAAGACGCTCTGTTCCATGGGAAAGCCTCAAGAGATCTGTTCCATGGGAAAGCCTCAAGAGATCTGTTCCATGGGAAAGCCTCAAGAGATCTGTTCCATGGGAAAGCCTCAAGAGATCTGTTCCATGGGAAAGCCTCAAGAGATCTGTTCCATGGGAAAGCCTCAAGAGATCTGTTCCATGGGAAAGCCTCAAGAGATCTGTTCCATGGGAAAGCCTCAAGAGATCTGTTCCATGGGAAAGCCTCAAGAGATCTGTGATGTTCAATTTGATCGTGAACATAAGAACGACAGTATTATTTAAGTTAACTTTAACGCCTTCTAGGCCTAAAATAATGTCAGAAACTTTTTGAAAGCTTCAGTTGAGACTTCCGCTTCAAATATCATCCAGCACAGTCTTGTGTTCGTACTTTGATCAATTGTTCCCCCACACAGGGCAAAAACAGTGCTTTAAATTGATGTGCGGATTATAGGGGCTCGCCAAACATCACACGGACAACACTAAGGACACGAAGTCAATTAATTGGACACCAGAAACTCCTCCGCTTGTATGTTACTTTTTAAGCGAACGAAACTCGGTCACAGCTTTAACTGCTTCGCACTTTTATTGTAGGAAGCGTCTTTACCTGAAAAGGGGAAGAACTGTAGCTATGCGATGTGTGTATGCGTGAGTGTGTGTGTGTGTGTGTGTGTGTGTGTGTGTGTGTGTGTGTGTGTGTGTGTGTGTGTGTGTGTGTTAAGGAGTATGAGAGAGAGAGAGACTCGGAGAGAGAGAGAGAGAGAGAGAGAGAGAGAGAGAGAGAGAGAGAGAGAGAGAGAGAGAGAGAGAGAGAGAGAGAGAGAGGCAGACACTCATACAGACAGACAGACAGACAGAGTCGGCGAAAGTAAAACTTATAGACAAGACAGACAGGTACAAAAAAAGGGAAGAAAAGACAGACAGAGTCTAAGACAAGAGACGACGACAGATAGACACACAGAAGAATGGACAGACGACACAAATAGACAGACACCGACGGAGAGAGAAAGCAAAGAATGACAGTCATTTACACTCGGAGAACATGCCTCGACGTTAAAGAACAAGCAAGAAGATGAATCTCTTACACGATAGTTACACGACGTTTACCTGTGCCTCATTCCTTGCCACTTTTCACTGCAACGTGTTTTCAGGTACTTTAGTTTTCGTGCTCCATGCGTTTTGCGATTCCTTTCTCTACACACCGACGACCAACGCAGTTATTTGTACTTTATATTCACATATGAGTTAAACAGACACACATATCAGACAACAATGAGGTGTATTTTGTATACATGTATACATTGTGTTAAAATAAACTTATGTTTAAACCAACAACAAAAAAACCAATGAGGTGAAACACACATTTCAACACAGACAGACAGACAGAAACATCCCCCCTCGACAAACACACACACACACACACACACATACACACACACACACACACACACACACACACACACACACATACACACACACACAGGCAGGCGGGCACGCACGCATGCGCGCACGGACGCACGCACACACTAATGCGGACACTTTTTTAAACGTAGTTTTGATTTAGTTTTGATCGAACACCTGAAGCAATACACACCGAAACATGTGCATTAGTGTGTACATTACCAGAAAACAAAGATGCATAGCGAACATTGACACCCAAACACAAAAGCAAAGTCAATCAATCAATCAATATGAGGCTTATATCGCGCGTATTCCGTGGGTACAGTTCTAAGCGCAGGGATTTATTTTTTATTTTTTTTATTTATTCGTATTTTATGCAATTTATATCGCGCACATATTCAAGGCGCAGGGATTTATTTATGCCGTGTAAGATGGAATTTTTTTTACACAATACATCACGCATTCACATCGGCCAGCAGATCGCAGCCATTTCGGCGCATATCCTACTTTTCACGGCCTATTATTCCAAGTCACACGGGTATTTTGGTGGACATTTTTATCTATGCCTATACAATTTTGGCAGGAAAGACCCTTTTGTCAATCGTGGGATCTTTAACGTGCACACCCCAATGTAGTGTACACGAAGGGACCTCGGTTTTTCGTCTCATCCGAAAGACTAGTGCAAACAAACAAGAAAGAAAACAAATTAACCTTCTCCAACAAATGAAAACAAGGTATTCACGTTGTATTCAACGACACTGCTGCAGCCACCAGTCATACACAGTTTCACATTGTGTTTGCACTTTCTGAGCATGAAACTTTCTGTGTAACATTTTCCTTAGCATGCTTGTTCTGTAATTAGTTTTTCTGAAGTGACTTGTAGACCAAGCTACTACTTTTTACTCCTGCATTATGCAGACACGTGACACACGAGGAATTCGACCAACACCATTTGCATTGTACAACTAAAATTTAATGTGAATACAAGAAGGACAAACTTTGGTCTTTGTTTTAACATCTGTCGGTTCGCTTCATCCCCGACAAAAAGCGCGCAAGGAACCCTTTTGGTCTCTTCGTGAGTAAGATTGAAGAGGCGTTTTCTCCGCAATATAAAATTCACAAGTCACGTTTTATCCTCTATACGTTTTGCATGTAAACTTCAATAAAAAGAAGTTACAAAAAGCATCTTCTGGATAGCATTGCGTGTGTACGTACCTACGTGTGTGTGTGTGTGTGTGTGTGTGTGTGTGTGTGCGTGCGTGCGTGCGTGCGTGCGCGCGCGTATATATGTGTGTGTGTGTGTATGTGTGTGTGTATGTGTGTGTGTGTGTGTGTGTGTGTGTGTGTGTGTGTGTGCGCGCGCGCGCGAGACTGTGTCTGTTTGTCCGTCTGTCTGTGTGTCTGTCTGAGTCTGTGTCTTCGTCCCCGTCTGTCTGTCTGTCTGCCTACCTATCTGTGTCTGTTATTCTTTATGTGCAGGTGCAGTGAAAACAATCGGATAAGCGCTCAAAATGTGAAGAACAACAACGTTCTGACTAGTATCAATATAGTTGTCTCCCTTTTTGGTGTGCCTCGTCAATTTACCTAGTTTGCTGCTGCACAGGTGTGACATTTTCCAAACTACGATTTTATTATACTTGTTTGGGCGTGACAAGTTTTTTCTTGTTTGTGATTTCATCGATAACAGGTGTGCACTTCATGTTCTGTTATCAGAATAAAACAAAAATCATGCAAACGCAGATGCGAATTCGGACAGAACAGGGTCAATAAATTGACCCACTTTTAATGCTCTGGAAAATGCTCGAAATTACAAGATACAAGATACAAGAAGTTTTATTGTCCTCATCAATACAAGGAAATTTGGCATGTGTGTGGCAAGACATGATACACTGATACATAGACATTTACAAAACACAACTGAAGTTCAATATCAGCACACCCTTACGCAACATACCCACTACTTCAGACACACAGGCTACATGTGCCCCTCGGACGTACGCAACCCACAATTCACCCAGCCATACAGCTCCACATGCACTTACTCATTCATGCAGCACTCTAGCACCCGGCCATGTACAACTCACACACTGGAACCCTCATACGGCTACATATTGCATTATAACACCCGCACAAACATTACAACCTCAAACATCGTACTAGATATACAACTAACAAGCATACATCCACTATCATGCACCGAATACATCATCATACATCACATCATAACATATTGCATTATAACACACACACAACATTACAACATCAAACATCGTAATCTACAACTAACAAACAATCATACACTATCAAACACCAAGTACATCATCGTTCATTAAATTACATCGTACCCCCCCCCCCCCCCAACCCCCACCCCACCCCACCATACATTCACAATCGACACAGAATACATCATCATATATACATTACATCATAACCCCCATACATTATCACAAATTACATTACATCATACCCCACCCCATTGCTATTGAATTCAAATCTACGTGCAAAAATGTCAAATCAAGCGGACATACTGACAACGCACACAAAACAAAACAAACATTTGTTCATGGGTGTTCACTGCTGAATATACATGTGCATTACAAGAGAGTACAATAACGGTTTTAAAGAATAAGAATGTAAAAATACTTATCGATACCGTTCAGTTCCAAAACCAGCATGATATTTGTTCTTGTTTGTTCCTTTCTGCTTCCAGTCCGTTCAGTTGACAGATAGCTTGCCATGCACAGAAGTACGCACGCACACGCGCACACACGCAAACAAACACACACACACGCAAACACACACACACACACGCACACACACACACTCACATACACAGACACACGCAGACACACACACACAAACACACACACACAAACACACATACACACACACAAACAGACACACACACACACAAACAGACACACACACACACATACACACACACACACACACACACACACACACACACACCTGGATGAAAAGAGAGAGAGAGAGAGAGAGAGAGAGAGAGAGAGAGAGAGAGAGAGAGAGAGAGAGAGAGAGAGAGAGAGAGAGAAAGAGAGAGATAGAGAGGAGCGAGAGAGAGAGAGATTGATTGATTGATTGATTGATTAAACTTTATTACAGAAGGATGGAGATTTTAGGCATTGCCTAGTCTTACAATCTGTCCTTGCAAACAAAGACGAGAACAAAACAACACATGAAAAGAGCATATGGACACTACGAATTTGACGAAACATACATATGGTAACTAGATGATTACCCGCTTCGCCGGGTACCGGCTTCGCCGGGAAGAAGTAGAGCCGAATACCAGGCTGCGCCTGGGACCCGGCTTTGGGTGTTCGCCGGCGCACGAAGGAAGGGAGATCTAAAAATAGTAACGTGCAGTGACCTTCTAAAAATAGTAACGTAGTAACGGGAATATGGATTGACGCCACACGAAGGAAGGGAGATAAACGCGCAAAACAAAACACTGGAGAAGATAAGGAAGAGTTACTGGGAATGGATCTACAGAAAAAAAAAAAATCGGTTCAGCGCTGCGCGCTGAGAGCACGTGTTGAAATATCTCATCGATGAGGTTGTGTCCGGGGTGTAGCTGAATACGGTGTCCAAATTTGAAAAAGATCGACCGAGAACTTTGGCCGTGCATCGCGAACAGACACACAGACACACAGACACTAGTCGTATATATATACAGATAAGTAACATTCAAAAGCAAATCAAAAGTTATAGATTAACTAAATAAAAACTATGAAGTATAAAGATAGCAAAAGTAACAATGATAATAGCAATGAAGGCAATGATGATGATTTCATGGTAATAAGATTAATAACAATAAAGTAATAATAATGATAATAATAACACTAATAATAATGATAATAATGAGTGCAAAGTTACGTTCAATAAGAACATGAGGTCCTGAATAAAAACAACAACAGCAAGCAAACAAATAGCAAGTCAAGTGTAGAAAAACAACAATCATAAAAAGAGAATCGTATCCCGTATCTTTTTCCATGCATAAATTGCATACACGCATGCTAATATACATGTGAAGCTATAAGATAACGTTTATGTATTGATTAAATTAGGGTGGTTTAAGATATCGGAATAAACCAATTTACGAATTGCCACAATGTTACAATAACTGTTTCACTTTGAATCAGACTTCGAACAAATGTCTGTGTGTTTGTTTTTTAAAGGCCTTGACTGGTGGAATATGTTTAAGTACAGTTGGAAGCGAATTCCATACTGAAGATCCGGAGAATGCAAGACTAGACTTGTACAAATCTAGTCGAGGGCGAGGTGGAATGAATTTACTGGAACCATACCTGTTGGTTGCCCTTTGAAATAGTGACTGAATGTACTCAGGGACTACTTTGTTTGTAACTCTAAACATGAACAATGCTTTATTCAGTTTAAGCTGCTGGTTTAACGGAAGGAGGTCGAGCAGTTTTAGTTTCTTGTCAGTAGTGACTGATGAGTTAGGTACAATCAGTTTAGCTGCACGACGATGGAGAGAATTTAGTTTCATCATGTGGACATCACTACAGTTGTCCCACAACGTGGAAGCATAACTTGGATGTGACAGAATATGTGCATGGTAAAACAATTTTAG
>NW_027125698.1:136794-139294 GCF_037325665.1 Littorina saxatilis
AGTGGGGCTCCTATGTTGCAAAATCATTCAAATCATGCAACAAACACCAAATTAAGCAAATATGAAGAGTTTTATGTGCTTAACAAAACCTGATACAGAGCCACCGCGAAAAATTAAAAAATTGGTAGTTTTTAAACAATTTTTCAAAATGGCCGCCAGTGTAAACGGTTGGGTATGTTAGGCATATTTCACTTCATGTGATTAACAGCAAATTTGGCGTAAATGGACATTTGCTTTTGCTTAACAAAACCTGATACAGAGCCACCGTGAAAAAATTAAGAAATCAGTAGTTTTTTTACAATTTTCAAAATGGCCGCCAATAAAAGGGTATTTAGGTATTTTTGATGCTACAAGACATTCTCTTGCAATAGAAACTAACACAAACACATTTTTAAACAAAACAATACATGTATTGTTGGTGCAGAGAATGATTGGACGGTGTGGGTGGCAGGGTTGAAGAATTTGTGGATTACCTAAACTGTGCAAAAATAAATATATTGCACCAATTTTCATACCAAAACGAAAACATTCATTCCTGTGCTGTTATATTCAATGTATGCTATTGAGGGCACTCAACTTGGCTAACTGGAACACTTTTAAGATAAAAGGTGGCCTTTACATGGGTTATTTGACCGCCGCCCAAATAAGGGTACCCCCAAAATAAAACTGATAAAAATGTAATGTATCAACTCAAAAGTCGACTAAAATTCATAATCGCTGTATTTCGAAAACGTTGTTTGTTCTCATGTGTTTACACAACTAGCACATTCCGGCAAGTGTCTATACTCAAAAGAAACTTTGGCAGTACTTGAAACAACCATCTGTCATATATACATGCGAAGTCAAAAATATGTGGGATGTAAGTCAACAAACCTGTGGCAGTTTTTAAAATATTATTTCGTGAAGATTTGAAAGTGTACTCAAACGGTTGAACTACGCCTCGTGCGTAGACACACATTCCTGAAAGTTTCAACGCAACCCACTTGGTCATTGCTAAAATACATGGATTTTAGTTGACTTGGGTATCCCTCAAATTTGACACATAAACATCTCATCCGTGAGATCGACACATACATCAGTAGGTACAATGGCACAACACTAGAAATATGCAAGATGGCGAAATGAAACAACCTGTTCTGGATGGATAATCAAGTTGACTTTCTCTTCGTATACAACAGTGACCCAGTTGTGCCTCAGGAATCATTTTGTCGTCGGCTTTTTAAAAGGTACTCGAAGTTTTTGTCACATCTCTTTGTCACATCAAGGGTATCCCTATTTTGACGGCGTAAATGATGATGTTAAAAAAAAAATGTGCCAGATAGCGAAGATGCGAGCCTTTAATGGCATAGACAGTTTGAATAAAATGACACAGGAATAAAAGTTTGAGTTGGGGTATGAAAATGGGTGCAATAATATTTTTGCACAGTTTAGATGCTGACAGTTTTCACAGGCATGCAAGCACATTTGCAGAGAGCTGTGCTCTGCAGTCCTTCTTAGCAGCATTTGCAGCGTTTTGTTGTACAGCTCTTCTTGCAGGCACACCTCATGAGTTCTCGGCACACGCTGGATACCTCTTGAAAGCTCGTCCAGAATGACTCCCACTTTCCAGCCTTGAACTGCCAGCCCACAGAGTTTGGAAGTCTAATAGGTAGATGGCTCTTCTCAATCTCATGTCCTGCAGCAGCACCTCACTTGTAAGGGGATTATGGTCAATTTGGCAGCTCTTTTTACTGAAGAGGTACCGTCTAGCACTGTTTACACCCAGTACGTTGCTGGTTTTGTCCTACAAATGTACACCAAAAAGCTCTTGTGCTGCCCTGTCAGTGGTACTCAGCTTACAAAGAGGAGCAGACAACCTGAAGAAAGTTTGAGTGACGTCTTCAAATGCTTGCCATACTTCCCAAGCCTTCTGATTCCCCAATACCATTGAAGAACGACATAGTGTCACAGCCTGTAAGGCTATGCAAAATGGGCAGACAGGGTGACTTCTCTTGGCCAATGGCTTTGGCAATGTGGCGATACACTTCACGAGCAGAAAAAAACGCAACACAGCTGGAATGAGAAGCAGACTGTCTGGCCTCCTATCCATGGTGCAGGAAATCAGCCTGGGGTACCCTTCACACAAAAGATGAAAAGTGACATTTTTATTTGAATGTATTTGAATAATGTTTACTATCTCAGAGAGTCGGTCAAAGCCGGGTTAGCAAGTCTTCACACAACAGACCAAAATGAAAGAAAATTGTATTTCATGAATTCGTATAATTCTTACTGTTTCAGGTTAAAAAACAAACAAACACAGTTTCCAGTGACCCAACTGATTCTGGAATCTTTCTGACCTCTACATTTATTCGCTTCAAACAGTCGCTAACAGAATGTTGACCATAGTGAGGGTTCGTACGTTAAACCCATCAAATTCACAGAGGTCGCTTACAAATGATGTGCAAACATGTTCCAATTAATGCAAATAAAAAAATCTTACTGTTAAGATGTATTAGGTAAC